>NC_136980.1:23034881-23037381 GCF_032717465.1 Coenobita brevimanus
AAAGTAATTGTAGCCAATTTGTACATGCCACCCAAATCAAACACATGGGAAAGAGACGAATATGAGGACCTGGTGGAGAGTATAATTCAGAGTTTAAGAGCATTACTACATAAAATGGAAGAGAAATCGGAAAGAATTATACTAACTGGAGATTTTAATACAAATATAAATTGGAATACTCTAGATATGATTAGCCAAGAAAGCTGTTGGGACCAAAAGCTCCTGGATCTCTTGCAAGAGTTTTTCCTAACGCAACATGTGAGAGAAACCACCAGAAAAAGAGGACTCGATGTACAGTCGTGGCCATAAATAATCACCTATCACCCTGTACCCCGTGCCTCAGACTGGCTTCTTTATGCGCGGCAAGTCACACTGGAGTAAAAGGGGCTGAGAGGGAGGGGCCAGAGAGAGAAGGGAAGGTGGGTTGGGGGGGACGAATGATGGTGCTGGGGTGGAGTGAGGGAGGGTAGGTAGGGGAGGGTGAATGAAATGCGAAGTTGTGGCCACATAATTTGTCTATTTTCTTTCATTCAGGGCATCATATAAAGGAGTTACTATTCCGTAGATAAAGCTGCATTACACCTTGTATAGAGGCGTCAGATAACAAGTTTTAGATAGGTGATGATATCAAGGACTGGCTCGTGAGAGAAGTATACTGACGTGACATCAAACATATGTACGGAGCCAGATATTTGTGTTTATCCGTGTATTTTGACTTCAGACGCAGAATGGATTCTGGATGGCTTTGACTTCCGTAATGTTTATGTGAGAAACGTCCTGTACCCTTACATGTAATTAATTTTTGGAACTATGCAACCTTTGACATGGCTGTATCCACAGTAAATATGATCACCCTCGCGGTATACACTCCCTCTATACAGTCACCATCATGTAAATTCAGTAATTAATGGCATCTCTATATGAAAAGGCTATTCAAAATAAATATGCATAAAAGTTAAATAAATTTGATGTCTGTCTCATTACCTGTTTGAGGGAAAATGAAACAAAATCCTACCCAAACTCCCAAATTATATCTGTGCCAATGTTTTTTTTTTTTTTTTTTTTTTTTAATGTGACCGACTCTGGGCATAGGCTTCACAGCCTGCTTTCAAGGCCCAGTAGTCCTCCTACGTACCGTACACCTCTACATGTCACCACTTCGGCGCTAACATCCACCGTCCATACTGAATACATGCTAGGGCTGTCTCATACAGGACTGGCGTATTGGTATTAGCGGGGGTATTTTTACGACATGTCGGCGGGTCTTCTGGTAAATGAGTAAAGTCTAATTTTCCTGAATTCAAATCCTTAAACTGTTCCTTGCCCCCAGCGGGATTTGAACCCGGGTCCGTTAGGACTGTAGGCCAACTCTCTACCAACTGAGCTACCGCCACTGACACTGGTCAAGCCAAAGCAACCAGGAACCCCTTAGTAAGAAGTCCAGTGGCCCATTGCCTTAAAAACCTCATGCAAGCTTCGCGGAACCGGGAAAACAATGTTGCTGATGGTTTGCTGGTTTCGTCTGAACAGCTCCCACTCGTCTTTGGTGTGTTGGAGGAGGCGGGCCCGTGTCCTCTCGTTCTCTGGCTTCCACGCGTAAGGTGACCAGAATTATTGGAGCTAAAAGGGGGACATTGTCACGTGTGTGTGTGTGTGTGTGTGTGTGTGTGTGTGTGTGTGTGTGTGTGTGTGTGCTCGCGCGCGCGCACGTAGAGAGAGAGATAGAGATAGAGAGAGAGAGAGATACACTGACTTAAATGCGAGTGACAGCGACGGCTGCTACGCAACACATCCTGAGGCTGCTAATTAAACACTAATGTCTCAAACGAATTCCAATGACCAATATACAGTACGGTACGGTGAATGGGCCGACAATAGTTACCAGTTAGTAGTACAGATTTTATAATAACAATTCGGTATTTCATTTGGTTTGGATTAGGCAAAATTTTACTACGTCACCATAATTTCATAAAAGGTCATGCTATATCTAATGTAATAGTAATTTTCTAAAAGCGCGATATTTTAGATAATTTGCACAAAAAGCGGGACATTTTATTCACAATTAAAAAAGCGTGACAGAATGAAAAAAAAAAAAAATCGAGAGTGTCCCGCCTAAAGGCGGGACTCCGGTCGCTTTATCCACATGTTGACAGTCTCGACGGCTCTGCACTAATATTTGATCTGTCACGTCAGTATACTTCTCTCTCGAGCCAGTCCTTGATATCACCACCCATCTAATGCTTGTTATCTGACGCTGCTATACAAGGTGTAATGCAGCTTTATCTACCGAATAATGACTCCTTTATATGATGCCCTGAATGAAAGAAAATAGACAAATTATGTGGCCACAACTTCGCATTTCATTCTCCCTCCCCTACCTACCCACCCTCCCCTCCCTCACCCCACCTAAGCACCATCGCTCGTCCCCCCACCCACCTTCCCTTCTCTCTGCGGCCCCTTCCTCTCAGCTCCTCTTACCCCCGCGTGACTTGCCGCGCGT
>NC_136980.1:23039881-23084881 GCF_032717465.1 Coenobita brevimanus
ATTTGACAGAATACCGCACCAAAGACTGTTATGGAAGCTGTACCATCAAGGAGGAATCCAAGGTAATCTGTTCTGTTTGATGCAGAATTTTCTTAGAAAAGGGAAATGAGAACAGTACTAAGGGGTAATTACTCATCATGGAGAGAAGTGACTAGCATAGTTCCACAGGGCTCAGTGATGGCACCAATCATGTTTTTAGTATATATTAATGATATTGGCTAGACAGGAACATTTGAATGGGATGTTATCTAAATATGTTTGCTGATGATGCAAAAATACAAAGGAGAATTACAAACAGACTCTTGCAGAGAGCTACAAGAAGAATTAAACAAGCTTCATGAATGGAGCAATAGATGGCAAAATATGGAAGTCATCGTGGACAAATGCCATGTAATTAAGTTCGGTAAAAGAGGAAAAGGACCAGATCGGGATTATAAGATAGGAAGTTCAACCCTAAACATATCAGAAAAGGAGAGGGACCTAAGAGAGATTATCGATAATAGACTTTTTCTCTGGCAGACCTCATATATGAGAAGGTATGAAACATGCACACATTGCTTGCTAATATGAGAATAGCATTCACATATATAAATGAAGGCATGCCGAGAAAGATAATTACCTCATTCATCAGACCAATCCTCGAATTTGCATCACTGGTCTGGAATCCTCATCTCAGAAAACACATAGATAAGACTGAAAAAGTACAATGGGGTGTTACAAAATGGGTACCAAGCTTAAAGGATCTAAACTATGAAGAAAGACTAGAAAAACTGAACCTACCAATACTACAAGCGAGAGGGAAGAGGAAACATGATGACGCTATATAAATACATCTCAGGGAAAGAAAGACATCATTGAGCTATAACCTATGGGGAAGCATCAGTAGCAGGACACTGAAAGTAAAAAATGCATAAAAAGAAAGGTGAGAAAGAAGTAAGGAAATTCAGTTTCCCAAATAGTACAATTGATCAGTGGAATGCGCTACCGAAAGAAAAATGCGTGCCAAAACTATTCTGAAATTTATGGATATGTATGATAAAAATGGTTAAAAACACGGGACAGTACGAGCTTGACTAATTCATGTGAAGATACAATTAGCAGACGTGGGCCGACAGTGCTCCATACCGAGCCAGCACGGCCAGTGGCATTGCCTAAATTAGTATCTTTATATGAGTCAAGCTCTGTACCAGGTTAGACTAAATGGTTTTTTATTATTTAAAAAAAAATAAGAAGTTTAAACAAGACCTGTTCAAACAGAAAAGAGAACCGAGTAGCAAAAGAATGCACTCAGTCAGCTGATTGTTTGTTTAGACTACAACTGCCCCAGGGAATGTAAATACTCTGTGCTTTTAGTATTACAAAATGGCCACATACTTTAGTAAAGCAAATTTGGAAAAGAAAAGGGATAAAGGTAGAAAGCAAGATGATGTTTTCTACCAAGAACTGGTTGAAATGGAGACTCACAATAAACAGGTAGAGCGTGTACACAGACTGGAGTTGGCTTTCCAGAATGAAATTGATTAAATAAAGAAGCAGATGCACTTGCAAAAGGAAGAAACAGAAAAACTAGGAAGGGAGGTCAACAAGAAAGACACAATCATATATGCACTATCAGTGGAATTGAGTACACTTAGGAGGAAAATGAATGAAATGGCAAGTACAGTAGTCAACCACGAGAGTATTATGGAAGAGTTTAAAACTGATACAGAGACAATTAGGCAAGTAGTCTGATAGACCAGAGCAGTGATATTGAGAAGAAGATAACACAGGTGAATGAAGCTGTGGAAAGTTATAAAAATGATGTGGAAACCACGTATGCTGAATTAGTGAAAGTAAAGAAAGACTTAGAAACAAGGGTGGAAGAAAAAAGCGTTAAAAAGGAAGTGAAAAGAATAATCCAAAATAATCCAAAGTTAGTCAGAGATTCAGTAGTTATCAACAAATCTATAGTAATCACTGGTATAGAAGAGGAAGAAGTAAAAAACAAGATCTCAAGAGACAAAAAGGAGATGGGAAATGTAATGAGTCTATTGAAAAAAGTATCAGAGGAAATCTGTAGTAAAGACATAGAGGAACACAAAAGGTTAGGGAAATACGAGAAAAGCAAGTCAAGACCTCTAAAGGTAACTTTCCAGATTGTAAACACCTTGGAGGAGATACTAAAAAATGCAAAGAATCTTATGGAAAAAGAGGAGTTCAATAATGTATGGATAAAAAGATGCCTAACACAAGAGGAACTGGAATTACTGAAAGAGAAGAGGGAGGAAGAAAAACAAAAAATGAGGGAAGATCAGAGGAGGAGAAGAACACATTTTTTTTACAAAGTAATAGGATTGCAGGTACGAAAGTGGTACATAATCAGGAGGGAATAAAAAGGAGGAAGGTAGTAGAACCAAATAATGACAAGTATATAAACACGATGATAAGTTGATGGACTCAAATGTGGATGGAATGGTATCTAAATTATTAGAGATGAATGATTATGTCAGAGAAAATGAACCACATATAATATGCCTAACAGAAACAAAATTAACACCAAGGATATCAAATGACATACTAAACTTAGAGGAATATAATATATGGAGAAGAGATAGAAACTTAAAAAAAGGACGAGGAATTATATTATTAACTAAGAAAAATCTAAAAGTCAATGAAATAAAACTAGATATACCCTCACAAGTAGAACTGATTGCAGTAGTATTTGGACAGATGTATGCAAACATGTTTCAGTGCAGCTTCGAACACTTGCGTGAGAGGCGATGGGATAAGTGTATCCATACCAGGCAGTTGAAACGTCATCATGATGTTGCCAATATGATCTGGACGCTGCTGTTCCCAACATGTTTGCAACGTGTTCATTACTGTGTTGCTTACATGTTACCAGCACTTTCTCGAGCACGCATGTGGACGCGCTATTACTGTGTCAGTTTCTGTGTGTGTGTGTGTGTGTGTGTGTGTGTGTGTGTGTGTGTGTGTGTGTGTGTGTGTGTGTGATTCAGTTGGTTGGGTGGGTGGAGTTGATGAGGTTGAGCTGGTGGGTGTGATAATTCGGTGCATCGCCAGGGTGGGTGTACAATGGTAATGGTGGAGAGGGGGAGGGGGGACAGTTGTTGGGTGTCGTGTGTGGAGTGGTTTTGGGTGGGTTGTAGGGGTAAATGGGCTAGTGAGTGGATGCGTTTGATGGGCTGGGTGGGCAGGTGGCTGGATATGTGGGTGGTCGGGGAGGGATCGGTAAGTTGGGTTTGGATAAGATGAGTTTGGTGGATAAGTCGGGTTCAAATGGGTGAATGAGGTGGCGGTATGAATGAGGTTGGGTAAGAAGAGTGGTTAAGCATGTGGATGGGCGGGTGGGTCTGTGGGAGGAGTGGGTAGACAGGATAGGTGGATGGGCAGGGTGAGGTGGGTGGGGAGTGTTCTGGGAGAGGTGGGAGGGTTGTGTGGATGGATGAGCTGGATGGCATTGTTGGGTGAGCAGGGTGGGTGGAATTCGTGAGTGGAGAGGGTGGGTGGTAGGGGTCGGTGGGCACGATAGGTTGTTGGGATGTGTGGATAGAGTCGCCAGGGTGAAGGGGCACCGTTAGTTGCCAGGGAGGCTGAGACGATTGCGTGGTCGGGATGATCTAAGTGGGTAGTTGTGTTGGATGGCTGGATGGGTTCAGGGTAGAGAAGTGAATGAGTGCATGTGTTGAGTGGCATTGTCGGATGAGCTTCGTGTATGGCATTCGTGGGTTAGCAGGGTGAATAGCAGGGATCGGCTTGCTGGGTGGGTGGCCAGGATGAGGTCGATGGGTTGTGTTGGATGGGTAGAGTGGATAGGTAGATAAGTAGGTAGGTGCAAATGTGGCTGTCTTAAACACAAGGCAAGAGAGGGACGTATGTGTCCAATTAACTTTTAACTGTTACTTGGATTTTAGTCTATCGCTTAGAAAACGTTGGAAAAATATTTTGAAGCCAAACTCTATATATTAAGGTCATTGAATTGAAATCTGCTAAAACTTTGATATAATCACTTCTCATGGAACTGAAGATGGATCTATGCACTTGATAATACACCTAATAGTAAGATAAATGAAAGTAATATTACATGCGGAATCAGTTTTTTTGGTGGGGGTAAGGAGGGGGAGTTGGGGGGGGGTAGACGTGTGCGATTTACCTGACCTCTAGTGGCCGATTACCCTGTATCATGAATTTCTGTCCAGAGGTGTACAGTTGCGGACATATCAAACAGAAACACCCCGTCCACCAGCGAGGTGGTGTAATGCTCTAAACTTCTGGTAACACTGATTGGTATGGAACTTCACCAGGTTTTGTTCGGTCACTAGGACGAACCGAACGCTGCGATCATTGCCGCTGTGCTCAGTTATTGGTGATGGTATATGAGCAATGTTCCGTCAGAAAATATACTGATAGTAGGAAGTTTTTAAATATTAGGTCACACAATACACCATCTACATAATGGAAGTTATTATGAATGACACGGATTTTCATGAGTGGTTTTGGAGCGGATTTCATGAGTGGTTTAGTTTCGAGTCATAAACCATGCAGTAGTTAATAATTTTTCTTATAAGTCATAGTAGCAGTAGTAGCAGTTGTTCCCTAGGCAGTCTGTCCGAACAGCCCCGAGTCCCTTAGGAAGGCCATGGCTGAGACCGGGCTTTCTCACAGGGCTCTCAAAGAGTGTATGTTGTGTTGTTGGCATAGGTGATTGTGTGCAATGCAGTCTTCCACAATGTGCTTAATAGTATGGAGTGCTGTGCTGCATCGTGGACAGGCATCAGTGACGGAGTCATCCAGCCTCTTCTGGTAGCTCAAGAGGGCTGGATGGTGCCTACATCTCAGCCTGGCCAGGTGGACCCTGTCCTCACGAGGGAGATAGGATTCAGAAGCGTGGATGTCAGGAGGCCATGCATGCAGCTGTGTGTTGTCTTTAAGTGATTGAATGGAGCGGCGAGTGATCTGAGTGTGGATATGCTTCTGGAAGCTGGTCTGAGGTGGGCGAGGGGGGAGAGATGACAGTATTTGTGTATGGTGTGCTGGATGTTGTTTTGATGGTCCTTGGTGTGGGTGGATGTGCTGCCACGTAATATAGTGAATGTTGTGGGTTTGTGGAGGCTGGAGCAAGAAACTGGGTGCCTCTCATGTCTGGGTGATCCTTAACTTTGAGGACTTTGGTTTCTTGATGTAGGTGGTCTGTGGGTGTAGTAGCTGTGCAGCCTGTGATTATTTCTAGGGCCTTGTTCTGTATGGTCTGTAGAGAGTTGTAGTGTGTTTTGGTGAGGTTAGAAGCCCAGGCTGGGCTTGCATAATTCATCACTGAACGTATGTATTGTTTGTATACTGTGGTTGTGGTTTCTTTGTTGTGTCCAAAATGTTGTATGGGCAAGTGACCTCAAAGCATTAAGTCTCGGTGTTATTTTATTTTTAATGTTTGTGATGTGTTGTTTAAATGACATTGATGTATTGTATGTTACACCAAGGATTTTGGGTGTGTGCATGTGTGGTAGGGGAGTGTTGTTTATGGTGAGGTGTGGGATGTGACTGTGTTCTGCTGTCCAGTTTGTGAGAAGGGTCACTGTAGATTTGGCTGGGGCTATTTTGAGCCAGTTTGTGGTGAACCATTAGTGTAGTGTGTTGAGGTAAGGTTGAATGATGTGTGCAGCTGTGTTTGCATTTTGGTGCATACATGTAAGTGTTATATCATCTGCATAGGAAGCTATGTTTATGTGTGGTGTATGGGGTGTGGGTATGTCGTGCATGTATAGGTTAAAGAGTGTAGGGGACAAAACAGATCCTTGGGGGATGCTGTTTGTGAAGTTTCTGATGTTAGAAGACTGACCGGCAAATGTTACATGTGCACATCTGCCTGCTAAGTAGTTTGCCAGCCATCTTTTTGTGTTATTGTGCATGTTTGTGTTGAGTGTTTTTTTTTTGTGAGGTTGTGGCTGGGGATGGCATCAAAAGGTTTGCTAATGTCTAGTGTGATTAGGAGTGTTCTGTGTGGTGGCCTAGCTGAATTCATGCCATCGATAACTCTCTATGTAAGGTCTGTAAGAACGGTGTTTGTGGAGTCTAGTGGCCTAAAGCCATGTTGCGACTGGGCTAGGGGAATGTGAGGTGTGACTAGTTGTAGTACCAGTCGTTCAGTGACTTTGGAAGGGGTGCAAAGGAGTGTGATGGGGTGATGTGAGGAGGGTAACGTGGGGTCTTTGTTGGGTTTAGGGATAGTGATGATAATGCCATGCTTCCAGATGTTGGGTATTATGTTGTGTGAGTAGCTGTAGTTTGATATTTTGGTGAGTGCTTGTATGCCTTGTTGTCCAAGGTGTTCAAGGTGAATGTTGCTTATGTTGTCTGGTCCACAGACAGATGAATGCTTGAGGTTGTTAATGATGTGCTTCGTCTGGTTGTAAGTGAAAGGTGCGTAGTCTGGGTCTGCGGGAAACTGTCTCTTACGTCGGATGATACGTCGGTCTTCGGGATGGGAATTTAGATGGCTGACTTGTAAAAAGTGATTGGTGAAAGTGTTTGCTTGTTGTTTGTTTGAGGGTATGGTGTCTGTTCTTGTGATGGCAGCGTGTGATTGTGTGGTGTTGCTGGTGGAAAATGTGATGTTGTTTAGTGTTTTGTAGAGTTTGCTGATGTTTGTTTTGTGGTCAGGTGTTTGGAGGTAATTTTTCCAGGTCAGTGTTTGCTGTTCTGATATTTTATTGTTTATTTGAGAGTTGAGTTCTTGTATTTGTTGTACGGTGTCTTGTGTATGGGGTGATGGGGAGTGTCTCAGTGTGTCCCGGTGTCTGATGAGGCCTTGAATTTCTGGTGTGAAGTTGGGGTTGTGTCTCTGTTGCCTCTAGGGATGTGTCTTTTGTCTGCGTTTTGTATATTTGTATTGAAAGTGTGCACAGCAGTGTTGATGTTTGTGATGGGTGTACTGTTTAGTGTTCCGAAATGTTGTTCTGTTTTAGTTACAAAGGCCTCCCAGTTGGCTCTCTTATAATTAGTGTATGTGTGTTTGTGGCCAGCTGGGGTGATTCTGGTTTTGGTAGTGATGATGATTGGGAGGTGATCAGAACCTAGGGTTTTGACCACTCTCCATGATGTAGTGGGGGTAAGGTTTGAGGAGCAGAAGGTGATGTCTGGAGATGATGGGAGGAAGCGGGCATGATGTGGGATATGGGTATGTTGGTCTAGATTGTTCAGGGTGAAAAGATGATCTGTCTAGATTGTAGTACCAGCTCTCTGTCTGTGCCAGGGTTGTTGACATGCCAGGCCGACGACTTGGTGTTGAAATCATCACCCAGGATGATATTGGGTATGTTAGTGATGTGGTGTATCTGTGGAGAGTAACTGTGTGGAACTGTGGGAGACGACTGGGGGGGAATGTATGTGTTAGCGATTGTTATGTGTGATTTGTTACCAGTGCGTATTTTAACTGATTGTATTTCTCTTGTGGAGTCACGTGGGGGAAGAAGTGACTTTGTGTGTGCACTGGTATCTGCAAAGTTGATGGATTAGTGTACCAGGATGATAAGTCCACCGCCACCACCGTCGGCCCGGTCTTGTCGAATGGTGGTGAAGTTATGAAATGATAAGGCATAGTTATCAGCTTCCCCACGGCTGTCAATGAACAGAAAATTATCGTGACGCCCATCCTCCCTACTGTAAGCCTGACATTGGTAGACCTCTGAAATCGACGCATGTTCACTACATACGGGAGGTGGAGCCACAAGGTGCAGCAGGGTGGGGGTGGAGGCCCTGGAAGAGAGGAGAAGGGAGGTGGCTGAAGAAAGGGACAATAGTGTTCAAACTAGGAGCTAGAGGAAAGGGGTGATGGGGTAGGGAAAGGTGGACTTTGGTAGACGACAGGAGCTACAGTGGTAGGGATAGATCACAAGGTGATGACTGGGCCAAATCAGTGTTTCATGGAGAATATGGAATTTTTCAGTCAGACCATGAAACATTATGTTGGCATTGCCAAATGTGATTGACCGTCATGGTTTGTACTAATTCATGACACACAAGGCCTATCCTTGTATTATGAGTGTGGTGGCTATTTGTTAATGTGCAAATATATTACACGTCCCTACAGTTTGTCAGCTGTTACGGATGTTGTCATAGTCATTGGGAATTACCCTTGTAGCCTATTACTTGGTATCATTATGGATGACGCCTGATATCGCAGAGCAGAGATAGACCTACGTAGATTTTTCCTTTATCACCAGTAAATATGAACAGACTGACAGTGATGATGGTCCCTATGGTTCTCATTAATGTCTGTATGGCACCAGTGTAAAATAAAGGAGGATTTGCTTAACCCAGGTATATGTTACCGTATTCTGTATGCCATGTTTGGCTGTTGATTTTACAGATTTGCCAGTGGTTATTAGTTATATTTTGGTTCATATTGAGCAACTGTCGTACGCCCTAAGCATTCATTCACAAACCCTTGAGCCAACAATGATGGAACAAGGTTTTAATGTCTGCAGTTACCCAGTCTGATCACGTGCATATTGTATAAACTATCCCGTTAGTTACAGAAATCGCTTGTATTAATTACAAACACATACTTCAACTGCAATGTGTTTTACCATGCTAAACAACCGAGTGGCGTTCGCAATGTATGAAATAGACAGGATAAATATAAATACAAGACCATTGTCGAGTTTTCGGAGAGCAACTGCTAAGCCACACATCTCAGCAGTGTCTGAACGTGGATCTGTTGCCCTGGCTGAGTAACGGTGTATATTGCAAGAGAAAACAGGTGAACCACTGTAGTTGATGTATAAACATGTGATCCGCGGTTCATGGTGCAGCAGTCATTACGGCCATTTCCCTTCCCCGTCTGAGTGCACGCAGTTGTCGGGGAGAGGGAAAGGGGGACAGTAAACTGGATACTGAGGTTGTAAACCAGATTGTTTAACAGTTACACGTCCTTCATACCACAGTTTACTCTATCACTCTAGGGTTAACAGTAATCCAACATAAAGACCATATAATACAGCTGATAATGCATCTGTCTAACCAACTATTAGCTCATCCCAGTATTGCCACCTATGTTCTGGGACCCAGTCCATCCCTCCCCCCCTTGTAAATCACGTGTTGGTTTACTCCGGTGTCATACAGATATTAACGAGAACCGTAGGCACGAATCACTATTGTTAACTATTATTTATTGCAGCAAGAGAAATTTCCTCCCTCCCCCTTCCCTGCTTTTGATATCACAGTCCACGATATTACTACGTAACCGCAACAAGAATAGTTCCCAGTCGCTATGACAACAGGTGACATCAAACAAACATTTAAGGGACATTTCATAATATATCACCACGTGATGACATAGTCGTCATCATACACTAATAATTCAGGGTTTGTGTAATGTGCCACCCCATGGGGAGTAGGTCGTCCTTTATACGATATAGCAAAATATGCCGGTAGACTGCATAATGTGGCTGTCTGCATAAGGTTTAACAGCCTGACTATCAAATTCCATAATCAACGATAAACTATTGCCGATTTGGCATCATGTCACCAGCGTATCATTTATCCATCCCATCCTAGTTTCCTGCCACAGTCCACTCTCCCCTACCGTATCACTCGTCTCCTATAGAGTCCCCCTTCCACCAGCCAGACCAGTATTGCCCCCTCCTCACCCACATCCCTTCTCCTGTCTCCCAAGGGCCGCACTCTGCCCCTTCCTGTGGCGCCACCTAAAGAGATCTACCAGTTTCAGGTTGACGGTCAGGGAGGAAGGGGCTCACGGTAATTTTGAGATTAATATGATAGGTGTGGGAATGCAGACTATGTTGTAATGGCTTATATCCTGACCGTCGGTAAATGTTATATGGTTCGTTATGTTTGTCGAAAGTCACACTTACGAAACCTGTGTTTCATGTGAATGAATTATGAATATGTATGGTGTGAAATTATTTTATCACTAAATTCACAAAACGTTGTTATTTTCAGTACGGTATTTTGTCAGGCGGGACATTGTTTATATACCATCAATAACTGCGCAGAGCGGCAATGATCGCCGCGTTCGGTTCGTCCCAGCGACCGAACGAAACCTGATGAAGTTCCATGCCAATCAGTGTTGCCAGATGCAGAGAGCATTACACCGCCTTGCTGGTGGATGGGGTGTTTCTGTTTGATATCTCCGCAGCTGTACATCTAGTTCTATTTCCTTGACTTGCGGATTTTTCTTTGTTAATATTATAATTCCTCCTCCTTTTTTAAAGCTTCCTATCTCATCTCCATATATTGTATTTCTCTAGATTTAGTATCGTTTGATATCCTTGGTGTTAATTTTGTTTCAGTTAAGCAAACAATATGTGGTTCCTTTTCTTTGACATAATCGTTCATTTCTAGTAATTTAGATACTATTCCATCTAAATCTGAGTACATCAACTTAATCATCTTATTTACATACTGGTCATGACTTGGGCCTACTACCTTTCTTCTTTTTACTCCCTCTTATTTATGTACCACTTTCGAACCTACAGTCCAATTACTTTGTAAAAAAATGTGCTCTTCTCTTCCTCTGATCTTCCCTCATTCTTTGTTTTTGGCTCCTCCCTCTTTTCCTTTAGTAATCCAAGTTCCTCCTGAGTTAGGCATCTCTTTATCCATATATTTTTGAAGTCCTCTTTTTCCATAAGTTTGTTTGCATTTTTCAGTATTTCCTCCACAGTGTTTACACTCTGGAAGGTTACTTTCAGAGGCCTTGATTTATTTTTCTCATATTTCCCTAGCCTTTTGTGTTCCTCTATGTCTTTACTACAGATTTCCTCTTTCACTTCTTTCAATATGTTCATTACATTTGCCATCTCCCTTGTGTCTCTTGAAATCTTGTTTCTTAGTTCTTCCTCATCTATACCAGTGATTACTATTGATTTGTTGATGTCTGCTGAATCTCTGACCAATTTTGGATTGTTTTGGATTATTTTCTTCACATCCTTTTTTAATGCTCTTCTTCAACTCTTGTTTCTAAGTCTTTCCTTACTTTCACCATTTCAGCATATGTGGTTTCCACATCATTTTTGTAGCTTTGTATCGCTACTTTTACCCGAGTTGACAACTGTGCTTGCCATTTCACTAATCTTCCTTCTACAGTAAGTGTACCGGTCTCAACTGATAATTCATCAATTGTTGTGTCATTCTTATTAATCTCCTTTACTAAATTTTCATTTTCTTCCATCTGCATATGCAACTATTTTTTTTATTTCGTCTACTTCACTTTGAAAAACCTTCTCTTGTCTGTGCACTCGTTCAACCAGTTTATTATGCATCACCACTTCCACAATTTCCTGTGTGTGTGTGTGTGTGTGTGTGTGTGTGTATGTATTCTTACCTAATTGCGCTTATCTAATTGTATCTTTACAGGAATGAGTCAAGCTTGTACTGTCCCGTATCTTAAACCATATTTATCGTACATATCCTTAAATTTGTGTATAGTTTTGGCACACACTACATCATTCGGTAGTGCATTCCATTGATCAATTGCTCTGTTTGGGAACCTGAATTTCCTCACGTCTTTATCACCTCTCTTCTTATGCAGTTTATTGCAGTGTCCTCCAGCTGATGCTTCCCCATATGTTAAGTAATCATTTATGTCTATTTTCTCCTTCCCGGATATGCATTTATATAGCATTATCATGTCACCTCTTTTCCTTCTCTCCTGCAGTGTTGGTAGATTCAGTTTATTTAGTCTATCTTCGTAGCTTAGATCCCTTAAGCTTGGTATCAATCTTGGAGCGGCCCTTTGAACTTTTTCAATCTTGTCTATGTGTTTTTTGAGATGAGGACTCCAGACTACTGATGCATACTCCAGGGTTGGTCTGATGAATGATGTTATTATCCTTCTTAGCATGTCTTCATTTACGTATGTGAATGCTATTCTCATATTTACAAGCAGTGTATACATGTTCCTTACCTTCTCACCCATGTGGTCAGACGGAGATACAGTAGTCTGTTATTGATAATCACATCTAGGTCCTTCTCTCTTTCTGATGTGTGTAGGGTTTTATTTCCTAACGTATAATCCCAATCAGGTCTTTTTCCACTTTTACCAAACTTGATTCCATGACACTTGTCCACATTGAATTCCATTTGCCATGTATTACTCCATTCATGAAGTTTATTTAATTCTTCTTGTAGCTCTTTACAAGAGTCTGTGTTAGTAATTCTCCTTTGTATTTTTGCATCATCTGCAAACATATTTAGATAGCTTTAATGTCCAGTGTTAATGTCTATATCATTTATATACACTAAAAACATGATTGGTGCCAGAACTGAGCCCTGTGGTACTCCACTAGTCACTTCTTTCCATGATGAGTAGTTTCCCCTTAGTACTGTTCTCATTTCTCTTTTTTTGAGAAAATTTTCCATCCAACAAAACAGTTTGTCTCGAATTCCTCCTTGATGGTATAGTTTCCATAAAAGTCTTTGGTGTGGTACTGTGTCAAATGCTTTCTTGAAATCTAAACAGATACTGTCCACCCATCCTTCTCTTTCCTGTATTGTGTCTGTTACTCTGTCATAGTAGCTCAACAGATTAGTAACACAAGATTTTCCTTTTCTGAAACCAAACTGTCTTTCTCTTATCATATTGTGTTCTTCTAGATGATTTACCCAAGCTTTCCTTACAAGCTTTTCTAATACCTTGCTTACAACACTGGCCAGTGATACTGATCAGTAGTTGAGAGGATTTTGTCTATTTCCTTTCTTGAATAAGGGGACAATATTTGCTTTCTTCCAAATACCAGGTAGTTTACCTTGACTCAAGGATTTCTTGAATATTAAAAATAATGGTTTACTTAACTCCTTTGCACATTCTCGTAGCACCCAACATGAAATTTCATCATGACCATTTGCTTTTCCTCTGTCTAATTTACTTAACTCCTCCTGTATTACTTTTGCTGATATTTGTATATCTGGTAGTATGTGTGGGCATGCATGTTCCACACAGTCCATCTCAAATTTTTTTTCTTCTGTAAAAACTGATGAAAATTCTTATTTAATGCTTCACAAACATCTTTCTCTTGTGTATAGCTGATTCCCTCGTCCGTAATGTATTGTATTATATCTTTTACTGTGGTTTTGCTTCTGATGTAGCTGTAAAATACCTTCGGTTGATCACTACTTTTATTTATGTTATCCTCCTCAAACTGTTCTTGGGCTTCCCTCCTTATTCTTGTATAATCGTTTCTTGCTTGTTTGTAATTATTATATGCCCTTTCACTATTTTGTCTTCTTTATCTATGCCACAACAAATCTCTTCTTTCCTTTGATTTTTTACATTCTGTATTGAACCATTTTTGTATTTTCTTATCTGCTTCTTTGTGCTGTGGGATGTACTTCGGGACTCTTATTTCATAAAAATCACAGAATTTTTTATATACAGCATTTAAATCTTATCCTCTAAGCTCATTTTCCCAATCAACTTCTAAGAAATACTTCTTTAGGTCATGATAATTTCCCTTTTTATAGTTTAGGCTCTTTTTGTAACTTTCATTGCTGTTAACTATGTCATATGCTATCCTGAAGTTGCAATTTAGTACTGCATGGTCGCTTTTGCCGAGTGGAGGGTGATATATTAAACTGTCAATATCATTTTCTTGCATAATAAATATGAGATCAAGCATTGAAGGTACATCAAGTCCTCTTATACTGGTGGTTTCCCTCACATGTTGCGTTAGGAAAGACTCTTGCACGAGATCCAGGAGCTTTTGGTCCCAACAGCTTTCTTGGCTTATTATATCTAGAGTATTCCAATTTATATTTGTATTAAAATCTCCAGTTAGTATATTTCTTTCCGATTTCTCTTCCATTTTATGTAGTAATGCTCTTAATCTCTGAATTGTACTCTCTGCCAGGTCCTCATATTCGTCTCTTTCCCATGTGTTTGATCTGGGTGGTATGTACAAATTGGCTACAATTACTTTCCCTTCAGATGTGTTGATCTCTACTGCAATCAGTTCTACTTGTGAGGGTATATCTAGTTTTATTTCATTGACTTTTAGATTTTTCTTAGTTAATATTATAATTCATCCTCCTTTTTTTTAAGTTTCTGTCTGTTCTCCATATATTGTATTCCTCTAAGTTTAGTATGTCATTTGACATCCTTGGCGTTAATTTTGTTTCCGTTAGGCATATTATATGTGGTTCATTTTTTCTGACATAATCATTCATCTCTAATAATTTAGATACCATTCCATCCACATTTGAGTACATCAACTTAATCATCTTGTTTATATACTTGTCATGACATGGTTCTGCTACCTTCCTCCTTTTTATTCCCCCCTGTTTATGTAACACTTTCACCTGCAATCCTATTACTTTGTAAAAAAAAAAATGTGTTCTTCTCCTCTTCTGATCTTCCCTCATTTTTTGTTTTTGCTTCCTCCCTCTTCTCTTTCAGTAATTCCAGTTCCTCTTGTATTAGGCATCTTTTTATCCATACAGTTTTGAACTCAACTTTTTCCATAAGATTCTTTGCATTTTTTAGTATCTCCTCCACGGTGTTTACACTCTGAAAAGTCACCTTTAGTGGTCTTGACTTGCTTTTCTCGTATATCCCTAACCTTTTGTGTTTCTCTCTGTCTTTACTACAGATTTCCTCTGATACTTTTTTCAATAAGCTCAGTACATTTGCCATCTCATTTTTGTCTCATGAGATTTTGCTTTTTCTTCCTCTTCTATACCAGTGATTACTATAGATTTGTTGATATCTACTGAATCTCTGACTAACTTTGGATTGTTTTGGATTATTCTTTTCACTTCCTTTTTAATGCTTTTTTTCTTCCACCCTTGTTTCCTAGTCTTTCTTTACTTTCACCATTTCAGCATACGTGGTTTCCACATCATTTTTGTAGCTTTGCACAGCTTCATTCACCTGTGTTATCTTCTCCTCAATATCACTGCTTTGGTCTATCCGACTGCTTACTTGCCTAATTGTCTCTGTATCATTTTTTAACTCTTCCATAATACTCTCGTGGTTGACTACTATACTTGCCATTTCACTCATTTTCCTCCTAAGTCTACTCACTTCCTCTGCTAGTTCACATATGGTTGTGTCTTTCTTGTTGATCTCCCTTCCTAGTTTTTCTATTTCTTCCTTTTGCAAGTGCATCTGCTTCTTTATTTCATCAATTTCATTCTGGAAAGCCATCTCCAGTCTGTGTACACACTCTACCAGTTTATTGTGAGTCTCCATTTCAACCAGTTCTAGGTAGAAATCATCATCTTGCTTTCTACCTTTATCCCTTTTCTTTTCCAGTTTTGCTTTACTGAAGTATGTGGCCATTTTGCAATATTAAAAGCACAGAGTACTTACATTCCCTGGGGCAGTTGTAGTCTAAACAAACAATCAGCTGATTGAGTGCTTTCTTTCACTACTCGGTTCTCTTCTCTGTTTGAACAAGTCTTGTTTAAACTTCTTATTTTTTTTTTATAATAATAAAAAACCATTTAGTCTAACCTGGTACAGAGCTTGACTCATACAAAGATACTAATTTAGGTAATGCCACTGGCCGTGCTGGCTCAGTATGGAGAGCTGTCGGCCCGCGTCTGCTCTCCTTGGTGCCAGCTGTGTGTGTGTGTGTGTGTGTGATGTTTCCATTGTAGTCTGGTGTAAAGGTGATAGTTCTAATTGGTTACTATTATCATTGTTTTATGCTGGTGTTTATTATGGGTTCATCGATTTGTGTTTTTATGTTTGCTGTTTTAGTCAAGATTATAATGAGTCGTTGTGGTCCTTATTGTGAACTCTTACGATTGTGTTTATTGTGCCTGATTTCTGTAGCTGTTATGGGTACTGTGTGTGTTTTGTGTTCTGTGTAATATTATTTGCTTGTTGTAGTTATGGTTGTGGTTGATTGCTGTGTTTGTGATTTCGTGTTTGTAATATTGTGGATGATATGTGATTCTTCTTCTGCATGTTGTAATTTCGTTTATTATGAGATGTTGTGGTTCTTGCAATAATGTGATGGTAGTTGTTAGTCAGAGTTGTAGTAGTGGCTGCTGTTATTAATATTATTCTGGTTGTTGCAATGTCGTATGTTGTGGAGGTAGCAGTAGGTGTAATAATGGTTGCATTGGTAGTGGTTGCCATGGTAATGGTTTTTGTGGTAATGGTAAATGTAGTAATGGCTGCTGGTTGCAGTTGCTGTGGTCGTAGTTGTTGTGGTTGTAGATTCTGCAGGAGGCTGTTGCAGAATATCATAATGAACCAATTCCTTTGCCTGAGAACTATCTTGACTGTAGCAGCTGCGAGGGCAACTGTTGACATTGTGGCTTCTGTTCCTCGAGCTTTAACCCGCCCCGTCCCAACCACTTTTCCATCACTGACTCCCCCAATCCCGACCATTTTTGGAAAGTTTTTTTTTGGCTCAAACCTCTGCTTTTGGTGAGAAACATTGAAAAATCATAGCGTAATCGCTCACTTGAGGTTTAAAATACTCGATATAGGTAGCAGTACCTCCTCACCTTACTGTGTTTTCTATCAGGCTGGCTCCAAAGAAAACGAGTTCTATGGGAGGGTAACCATTCCGCACCACTCATAAACGGTATTTATTTATTTATTTGGTACGAATTTATATGTAGTATGAGAGTATACTGGTTTTCACGCAGTAATATAGGTAATATAAGCATTGTTTCACTCACGAAACATCAACATACCTGACCTTTTTTGGCAACATTACCTGATCATCATTTCTGACTGTTTCTTCATCAAATGCTAAGTAAAGTTTGTCCTCCACATTGTCATCGATTGGGGAATCACTCTGGCCCTGAATTTTGCACCATGGCATGACATGTCTTTACTGGCTAGGTCACTGGTAACAGGTGAATTGCCGAGACAATGGCGTGTCGGGGGGAGGGGGAGGTCATGCTGGGTAAGGCATTGTCCCTGCCTGGCATCTTGTAGAGGAAGGTGTCCCGTGTATATGTACCAAAAATCACTTACAAAAATTGAAAATTGTGCAAATTAGGGACCTTGAAATTCATTCGCGTTTATGTACGTCAACGGGATTGGCAGTGACAAAACATGTGGACGTTCAGTCACATCAATGGGATGCGGCGGGTTAATTGGGAATACGGCATTTGTCTGGTTATTATTGCTGTTTTTGTGATTATTAAGCTGGGATTTATGCTTGCAGTGCTTATAGTTATTATTAATGTAGTTGGTGCATCTTTGTATTTTGTGTTGTTTTCAGTTTTAATATGATTTTGTTTGCTGTGGTTGACTGCTATGCTTGTCATTGTTGGTATTATAATCGTCTGCTTGAAGCAAGGCAAGACAATATAATTTTTCTGTGTGTGTTTGTGTGTGTGTGTGCGTGTGTGTGTGTGTGTGTGTGTGTGTGTGTGTGTGTGTGTGTGTGTGTACTCAATATATAAAAAAAAAATGAGGGCAAAATTTCTATAACCTCCAGGAAATAGCCACCACGCAAGGGTACTTTTGATGAGGATTTGATCAAACTTGACTTAATATCAGATGCCATATACAATCATCGTCTGCCTTTAGCAAGGCAAGGCGACATAGTTTTTGTCAGTGTGTGTGTCTGTGTGATGTCAAAATTTCTCGAAAACTTGTGAATGAATTTTCACCAAACTTTCAGGAAATATCAAGTATGATGATGTGCAGAAACCCATCACTTGTTGTGAGGAATTGATCAAAAACGACCCAGTGCCAGCCACAATGTGGATTGGCTTTTTTGTGAAACTCGGTGACTGAATTCCGTAGAGTATAACGATTTTTTTTTTTTTATCATCTGCACTCTTATATTATAGTTTTTACAAGTGTGTGTGTCTGTGTGTGTGTATGTGTGTGTTGCCAAAATACATCTTCAGTTCTGGTTTGCAGGTAGCTTGTTCCTTAGCCAACAGCATATTTTGGCAGGTGATTAGCATTTGGCCCCGAATGCTTTTGTTTCATTTTTAACATAGATTGGGGTTTTGTGAAATATGATGACTGAATTCCGCAGTTGGCATTCAGCCCCCAATTGCTTTCGTTTGTTTTTGTTGTTATATGTACTTGTAATTACAAATACAAAGACTAATCATGGAAGCTACTGTAGTCTGTTGCCATGTTATTTCAGCTGACCATTACATCCATAGTCATGGCTCTTACTGATGTTGCATGTTTGTGTCTTGTGTTTTAACCCAAGGCGTCTCGATAACGTATGGATACGTTGCAACGTTTTGTCACAGTGAATCCAGATGACGTATCCATACGTTTTGCAATTGCAAGGTCTATCATTTCCACAATTTTCAAATTTCACACATGATTTTTGGTATGTAGATGCAGGACCTTCGTCTACCTGCCGTCCAAGTGGGGACACTATCTTACCCCGTGTGACTTCCTCATTCTCCCCACATGCCATTGTCTCGGCAACTCACCTGTTAGCAGTGACCTGGCCAGTACAGATATGTTGTGCCACAGTACAAAATTCAAGTTAAGAGTGATTTCCCAATCGATGATGATGTGGAGGACAAAGATTACTTGACACCAGAGGAAGAAACAGGCAGAAGTGATGATGAGGTAACGTATAATGTCATGTTATCTATGTATTTGTCAATGGTATGTATTTGTCAATATCATGTTATCTATGTATTTGTCAATGGTGTGTGCGTGTGTGCGGGGTGTTGACCAGCTAGTTTATGTCTCTGTGATGTCAATGGTTGGGGGGGTGCAGTTAGAGGGAGGTGAGAAGGGACAGCCAGCGAGACCGAGGCGGGCAGACGACCTCCAGCCCTCAAGCAGTGTAGACTTGTGTATCAATTGGACGAGCTGGGCAGCGGTAATAAAGGAGTGTCACGACAAAATCAAGATTTGATTGCCGTTACAAGCTATCTAGGCAACATGGAGGACGATAAGAAGACCGACCTTCCTACAACAACATTAGTACCATTTGATGCTTGCCTGATTCTGGAGTATGATGGCTCTATGGACATTGTGGAGTACGTCACACGAGCGGAGATGTTGCGTCAGCTCCGTGGAGTTGCCCTCGAATCAGTTCTGCCACTATGACTGACAGGTGGGGCATTCGCTGTGTGGTCACAATTGCCAGTTACCAGCCGCTGTTCGCTGACAGATGTGAAGAAAGCACTGTATGTAGCATTCGCCCTAGATCAATGTGCAGCATGTGAAGCTTTTACTGCATGTCGGTTACAGACAAGTGAGTCACTTGATGTCTTCCTGGCTGACCTCTGACGGCTGTTGACTTTGTTTGTGGGCGTGTCTGACCGTACTCTGGCATGTGTGCTCATGGCAGGACTACCAGACGATATGCATCATGCTATTCACGCCGGGTCAAGAGCCGAGGGACTAGATTTAAACAGTTGTGTTGGCACGGGCACGCGCCATGCTTAGTGATGAGTGTGTGGCTGCTGCTGGGATTTCAGGACCAGCGCGAGACCAAATGCGGGTGCAACTGCCTGGGAGAGTACGTCGCCTTCACCGTTGCTGGACCTGTGGCCAGCCAGGACATTTTGCTGCTGCAGGTCCTCAGATGGGAAAGGACATTGGAGGGGCGGCATCAGCACCAGCGTCCTCTCTTGGAAGCCAGTACGTAGCGCTCCTCCTGTAGTGCAGCTGCTTGTTAACGGGCGGTGGTGCCAAGTTCTTGTCAACACTGGTTGCACAGACACCATAGTACATGCCCCTTGTTGCATGTAGTGGCACCCGCAGATGACCAGCATCACAACAATTAGTGGAGATTCTTTCCGGTGCACTGGGACAGGCAGTGTGACAGTGGAAACTCCTGATGGCCAGAGCACCTGGGTGCGCGTGCTGGTGGTGCTTGAGCAGCCTTTGGGTGTGGATGTTGTGCTCGGCATCACTGGCATCTCAGCACTTGGCAGCATCATAGTGAAGTCTCCATCAGAAGTCCAATTCTGTAGCACTGGGAGGTTGTGTGGAGCTATGTCATCGACTCTGAGACTGCTGGGAGTGGATGTGACTGATTTCAATGTATGATTTGATGTAAGGCACTGAATGTGGATGGTGTCATGGAAATGGACGCAGCACTTGACTGCATAGTACTGTGGCGCAGAACAACATATCCCCGTCCATGCACCAAGAGTTTGACCAGGAACTGGAGTCATGGATCAAGAACGGCTGGTTGGTACCCTACTACGAACAGCAACATGGGGCGCCACGAGGGCTTATGCCGCTCATGGCTGTTCGTCAGAATAGCGGCAGTAAAGTATGGCCAGTGCTAGACTACCTTGAGCTAAACAACTACGTAACTGGTTTACTGCTGATAGCGATGTATATGCTGATCAGATGCGCAAGTGGCTCTGACACGGAGGTAATGTGGCTGTTCTGGACCTATGCAAGGCTTATCTGCAGGTGCATGTCAATCAGCAACTGTGGCCATTTCAGACAGTAATGGTACGGGGCCAGCACTACTGTTTGACGTGCCTTGGCTTTGGCCTCAACATAGCTCCGTTGGTCATGAAGGTTGTCGATAAGAACATCTTGGCTCAGGACCCAGATATTGAGCATGCAGTGTTGCCTTACGTTGATGATCTGTTGGTGAATGAGGACCTAGTCAGTGCAGAGCAGATCACCACACATTTTACTGCATTCAGCCTGGAATGCAAGCCGCCGAACCATGCAGCTGACGGGGCATGACTGCTAGGGGTGCACGTGCAGTCATCAGATGGCCAGTCGAAGTGAACACATAACAATCCAGTCAACCCACCACCGACGAGTGACGCATCATACTGTGTTCGCATTGTGCGGATGGTTAGTCGAGCACTTGCAAGTAGGAGGGTGGCTCCAGCCAGCAGCTGCGTGGATTAAATGCCAAGCAAATGCACTGACACAGGGCTGGGACGACATCGTGGATGATGACTCCCTGCTTCAACAGATGGAGTATGTGGCACCACAGCTGGTCAGGGAAGATCTGTGTCGTGGCCTCTGGTGTGAGTATGGTGACCGGGCAGCCGTGTGGACAGATGCCAGTGCTCTAGCTGCTGGAGTTGTTTTAGAGATGCCACAGGGTGGTGTAATTGAAGACGCATGCTGGCTGCAGTGGGACGACAGCTCACACATCAACATGGTGGAGCCGGATGCAGCAGTCTGTGCAGTGAACTTGGCAATCGCTTGGGGTATGAAGAACATTGAGTTACGGACAGACTCTGCCACAGTATATCATTGGATTGACGATGCACTGAGTGGTCATGCACAACTTCAAATGAAGGCTCACAGAGAGATGTTGATTCGCCCCAGAGTCGAAATCATTTGCCAACTGGTGAGTGAGTTGGGACTGACGTTGTCTGTGAGGCTTGTCCGGTCTACAGATAATCATGCTTATGTCCTCACGTGTGTCCCAGAGGAGTGGGTGCGAAATAACAGACTGGTAGCAGCAGCAATGGATGAGCAAGACACCGCTGAGCCTAGAATTGCTGATGTCCATGTATGCTCTGGTCATCCTGGCATCTGGCACACACTGTTTTTTGAGTTCTCTCGACTGGTGACACGGGCTGAGGTGCGTGAAGTTGTGAAGCGATGTGATGTGTGCTGAGCCATTGACTCGGCTCCGGTGAAGTGGCAGCATGGGTCACTGAGTGTGACAGGAACATGGCACTCTTTGGCTATAGACATCGCCCATCACAATGGTCACGCCTATCTGACAATCGTCGACTGTGACCCACCCCGATTTTGCATTTGGCGGCAGCTGTGACACCCAGATGGAGACACCGTCACTCACCAACTAGAGCATGTGTTCTAAGAGCAAGGAGCACCTGTCAAAATGAACTGCAGTAATGACACCATCTTCTGTGGGCGGCGATTCGCAGCCTTTGTCACACGTTGGGGCGTGTTACTACGCTTCAGGGCAGCATATGCACCAAGTGGCAATGGCATCATTGAACAAAACCACCGCACAGTGAAGGTGATCGCTGCCAGGAAACAATGCTCCATCGCTGAAGCAGTCCACCTGTATAATATCACACCCCAAGATGGAACATCAGTGATGGAAGCCCCTGTGAATGGTGTGTACAGCTACGGGGTGTGAGACTGTGTACGACCTACCCAGGAACGGCTCACTCCAGACACGTGGAGGTTTTAGCCAAAAAAAAAAAAAACTGCTGGGATTCGGGGGAGGAAGGTCTGTGGCGAAAAATCGGTTGGGACATGGCCGGTTAAGTCAAGTTCACAATGGCGTGATTGTTACTGTCTCGTTATAACTGGCATTTGTGGCTATTTGTTATTTTCACGGTTGTATGTACTGTACTGTTGGGATTGGTGTTTGTGGTCGTATGTGTTATTTCAGCAAAGATGTTATGACTGTTACTGTGGTTAATAATTGTGGCCACTGTCAACGAATGTTATTCTCAATTGTGTAGGTAATATGACTGTTTTTTTTCCACTCCACAGACTAGTCGAGGCACGGCATTCATTTGGGGTTGAGGAGGAAGAAGAAAGTGATTTTAAGTGATCACATTTTCTAGCAACCAGGAGAGTCAGAAATCGACTTCCAAAACGATATTTTCCAGTGATAGATCTCCAGCGGACAGACATGTAATGTAGGAATGTAGGGTGGATCACCCCTTACTCACACGAGTGGGGGTGGAAGACAGCCCCTAGAGTGCCAACTCAGTTTCCTGCTCAGGAGTGGATAATTTAGCACTGTATTATGTCTCCTCTTGGGCCAGGTTTTAAGCAAGGTGTGATGCCTGAAGGTCCTACTTCCCTCCAGGGTCAGTGCGGCCCCAGGTGTCGCTGGCAAAAATGATATGTACGGACATCCTTTTTTACCTAGGAACACGAAATTTTACACAATGATGTATCTCCAAGACCAGGGTGGGACCCCTGAGGGCTTCCTCCTTCCAGAGATCTATTGTGGAGTGGTGCTGCAGTTTTGTATGTTTTTGTTTTGTTGAAATTTGTCTCTATGATGCATTGTGGTTATTTTGTAGATTGTTATGGATGGTTGTTACACTCGTAGTTGTACCTTTTCTGTGTGCTGTGTATTTGTGTTTCATTATGTAATGCCGTCACATAAAAAGGGTTCAGATGATGATAAGGAGGAGAAGGACGAGAGGGTGGTAACTGTGATGATGATGACGATGATGATGCTAATGATGATGATAAAGGCAACTGTGATGATGATAATGGTTGTATTTGGTGGAAGAACCTTAGTTACAGGTGGCAGGGAGGGAAGTGTGGGAAAGAACATGAAGAACATGGTTGAAAAGAAAAATATGTGCGGGATAGGCGAAAAAGAGTGGGTGGGGTGTTATAATAATGTTACTCTATGTTATGCTTGGTTTTGGAAGTGGGTGTTGTGACTGACAGCAGCTTTGGCAGTGATTGTGCTGCTGTGCATGGTTTATCCTGTACCTGTCCAGATAGAACTTTTGACTGCAATAACTGTTTTTCTTCCTTTTGTTAGGGGGTTCTTTTTCTTATTATATTCTTGATCCTGCAGGACGACTTTTTGCTGGGCCATGGAAAGACGTTACTGTAATGAAGGATTCATGTTTTGCTTGTGGTAAATGCTTGTTTTTTTTTGTTTTTTTTTAAAGCAAGAAATAAGGAACGAAAGGCTAAGAGCCGACAGACCTTTGCTTCCAAGAAAGAGGGAAAAAAAAAATAAAGACAGCCAATTTCTAGATCCGTTCATTTCGAGATTCCTGAACACACTGCGTTTGAAAGATTAGAGATCATAGTATGTAGGAAACATAGACAGGGGGAAACAGTTCCAGAGTTGACCTGTTGCATAAATGAAGGACTGGGAGTAACAGTTAACTCTTGCATTAAAAAGTTGGACAGAAAAGGGATGGGAGTTTGTTGCTAGACGGGTGCTACTAACTATGACAGCTGATATGAGACAGTAGACCACTTACTGTAGGCGTGTGACAATGAACATGGCTGTAGAAGCTGTATGTGTCTGCGAAAATGAATGAAATATTATTATGGCTGTAAATGTGTGACTGTTAACGTCACTGTAAACGCGTGACTGTAGACGTCTGGCTATAGACGAGTGACTGTAGCAACATGATTACAGAAGAAAACTTGTGGTTATGGACGTGTGGCTGTTGACTCGTGATTATTTGTCAATGCAGACGTATGAATATAAGTCACAGTAGAGGAGTGGCTATAGAAGTGTATGTGTGTGTTACTGTACACAAATGACTATGGCAGTTGACGGGTGACTGTAAATGTGTGTTTATGTGTGGTTGAAGACATATGACTGTAGACTTTTGACTGTAGCCTAGTGAATAGGTGCAAATAGAGTACCTATGTACTGAGAGTAGCGACAACTCCGCGATAGGACGCCAGTTTCCTGCCAAATGCGCGACATGCACCGACTCCCTGCCTGGCGACCTGCTGTCCTCTCTCTCTCTACTGCTGGTGATAGTTGCTATAAATACTGACGAAAACATAATATAAGAGAAGGTGATGAATGAGAAGTAGGATGCTTACAATCAATGTTTATATGGGAATATTTAACAATATACTACTATTAAACCAGTAACCTGTTGAAGGACAGGATTTGATGATTACATTCTGTACAAGTTTCCTCATGGCTACACTTTTACTAAGTTCTATATTTTTCTTCTGTGTTTCCTTCGTCTTCTTCATTAATCTTTTTGCAGTAGAAATGCAAGCGAGCATTGATAAACTAGCTTAGAAGTTTGTTTTTGAGGTTGTGACTGATAGGAATATCATAATTTTTGGTTAGGTTTACTGCTTCATTCATCAGGGTTTTCTTAATGTTATCCTTTCCTGTCAAATCACACTGACCTTTCATGAACATCAGCTCTACTTTATGCAGCATCTCATATACTTTATCTGGCAGCAATAAGTCCTCCTTTTGTGTATTCCTTGAGTAAAGTGAGGTCTGCTGCTTTATGAGCTGTCTGATGGGGTGATGACATTACATCTCCCAGGCACTCGTCATAGGTGGTCACCGTGTTTTTTTACGCTGTAAACACAGTAGCCTATAAAGTTGTACACAGAATCACTCTCTATCACTGACAAGTCCTGCTGACCTTTATCTGTGAAGCTTATTATGCTGACTTCAGACTCACGTGAACTGTTAAGTGTTACAGCTTCTAAGTAACCAATGATAACATTAGAGGTACACTAGAGTACCTATATAGGTACTCTAAGGTAAACTGTATGTTATACTGGACCCCTTAGAAACTTGTAACATTCTTAGACGGTTGACTGAAGAATCACGTAGGTACACGTCAACATAATATACATAAAATGCACGTAGTTCACGTATACAGTAGCACACGAAAAAAAAAAAACACGATGTATGTTCCACGTATTGTCACAACACACGAAATAATAAGAGTACATGTAGAATACACATCAAAAGATTCTGTACGGATAATGCACGTAAGAATATGCGTAAAAACACAAGATGTGTGATAATAAACACACGAAAGGTAAACGTCATACACATATGAGCAGTAGCTACGATAGTATAAAAGTAGGATAGTACAAAGGTAGGCTACCTTGGTATGAAGAGCGCACTAATATTTGGTGAATAATACTTTTTTGCGATGTAGGCATAATACACAAGTACCACAATGCACTGATATGAAGAGGAAGTATAATAAACATATGCAAGATATGCATAAATAACCATAAACAACTAATATCAACATAGTATGTAAAAACAGTGAATCTGTGAATCATCACTTCTTACGCAAATTCGTTCTCACTGATTAACTCGTCCTGATACTCTTATCTGCTTTAGTGGTTCCCTCTTACACCGACAATTTATTTATTTCTACGGCAGAGAGGAACAAACTCCCAGCAAATTACATGATAACATTCATTAAGCATACCATACCTCACATAAGACTGATTTAGAAGTTGGTTCCCACCCCAGACGATTGACTTTATTCCTCCATATTTTCCTTATTTCTGGATCAGATGGAAATGTGAACACTTTAAAGCCTTTCTCCGGACGATTAGCACACCCATAGGCAGAACAGCCCGGCATCACACCCACTCTCAGCAACAAAAAACGGAATGCCTGCACGTGAGTCTCAGTCAGGCGGCGCGCGAATTTGGCAGGAAAATGGCGGCCATCAGCTGAGCGTCCGGTAGCCCCTATGTCGCTACTCTGTCGGGGTATAGGTACTCTAGGTGCAACCATAGAAATATGACTGAGTACTTGACTGTGAACGCGTAACGGTAGACGTGTAACTGTAGCTGTGTGATTATGTGTGAATGTGTGACTATAACTGTGATTATATACTTGTGACTGGCTTCAGCTGTTTTGGT
This sequence comes from Coenobita brevimanus, assembly GCF_032717465.1. Lineage (NCBI taxonomy): Eukaryota > Metazoa > Arthropoda > Malacostraca > Decapoda > Coenobitidae > Coenobita > Coenobita brevimanus. Next base: position 23,066,136 of record NC_136980.1, read on the forward strand.
TTGACTGTGGCTGTTGTGGATATTGTGGTGTTTATGGATGTGATAGTGTAATGAACGTGATGGATGTGGTGGATGTGATGGTTGTGGAGGTTGTGGATTTCCTTAGAATATGATGGTTGTTGAGTCTTTGGTTGCTATGTATGTGATAGCTGTGGTGGATGTGATGGTTGTGGTGGATGTAATGGGTGTGGTGGAAGTGATGGTTGTGGTGGTTGTGAGTATTGTGGTGGATGTAATGGTTGTGGTGGATGTGGTGGTTGTGGTGGATGTAATGGTTGTGGTGGATGTGATGGTTGTGGTGGATGTAATGGTTGTGGTGGATGTGGTGGTTGTGGTGGATGTAATAGTTGTGGTGGATGTGATGGTTGTGGTGGATGTAATGGTTGTGGTGGATGTGATGGTTGTGGTGGATGTAATGGTTGTGGTGGATATAATGGTTGTGGATGTAATAGTTGTGGTGGATGTAATGGTTGTGGTGGATGTAATGGTTGTGGTGGATGTGATGGTTGTGGTGGATGTAATGGTTGTGGATGTAATGGTTGTGGTGGATGTAATGGTTGTGGTGGATGTAATGGTTGTGGTGGATGTGATGGTTGTGGATGTAATGGTTGTGGTGGATGTAATGGTTGTGGTGGATGTGATGGTTGTGGTGGATGTGATGGTTGTGGTGGATGTAATGGCTGTGGTGGATGTAATGGCTGTGGTGGATGTAATGGTTGTGGTGGATGTAATGGTTGTGGTGGATGTGATAGTTGTGGTGGATGTAATGGTTGTGGTGGATGTGATAGTTGTGGTGGATGTGATGGTTGTGGTGGATGTAATGGTTGTGGTGGATGTAATGGTTGTGGTGGATGTGGTGATTCTGGTGGTTGGTGGTTGTGTGCATGTGATGGTGTTGATGGAGGTGACGTGTGAGTAATAATTCATGTTATTACTCTTTGACTTGATTCTTTTTTCCGGTTCTCTTTTTTACTATGAGTATCCCATCCCAAACCTGGTGTGTGAATTATGTGATTGTTTTCGTGGATATGGTGATCATCCTATAGGCGATGAATGTTATTATTTTTTTAAGAAATTATGATTTTTTGTGTTTAGTTTTAGTGTGATTGTTCTGCCAATAGCTGTCGCTGATCGTTGCTAATGCTTCCAAGTGTTGCTTTCTATCTGTGAGTACGTCATCCAGCTATGGTTGCCGGTTATTCACGTGATGGTAATTGTTGTTGTTGGTAGTGTGTGTGTGCGTGCGTGTGTGTGTGTGTGTGTGTGTGTGTGTGTGTGTGTGTGTGTGTGTGTATTGTTAATCCTTTTATACATATTTTTACATTAGAAAACTTTCATCAGGAAACGTGACACTCGCACAGGTAAAGAGCGCTATGAAGCGACTGAAGAATGGGAAAGGAGCTGGAGTTGTTGAGGTGTATGCAGAGATGATTAAGTGTAGTGGAGAAAGCAGAATGAAGTGCCTGATGGATTATGTAAGAAGGCATGGATTAGAGAAACTGTGCCAACAGATAAGGAAAACGCTGTATTTGTATCTCTGCACAAAAATAAAGATGAGCGAAGCGAGTCCAAGAATTATCGTGGCACAAGTTTATTGAGTGTTATAGGAAAGGTATGGGGAAGAATTATTATAATGTAAGAGAAATATCAGAAATCGTAGTGAGTGATGAACAGGGTGGCTTTGGGAGTGGCAGAGGATGTGTGGATCAAGTATTTGCAGTGAAACAGATAGTGGAGAAGGCTAGTGAGAAGGACCATAAGGTGTTTATGGCATTGATGGATCTGGAAAAAGCATACGGCAAAGTAGACAAAGAAGGATTGTGGAAGGTTCTGGCATGTATGGTGTACATGGTAATCTGCTAGGTGCAGTGAAGAGTTTTTATGACGGTAGTGAGGCATGTGCAAGGGTAAATGGGTATTTGAGTGAATGGTTCACGATCAATGGGTGTGGTTTTTTTTTCTTTTAATAACAGAACGGAGGAAGGAAAAACAAATGAATAAAAATAAAATAATCCATACACCAAATTACTGGTGTCCTCTGTTCATAAAATATCTGTAACATTTAGACTTGAACAGTTGTGGGTTGAAAGTTGGAGAGAAACAACTCTGGGGAAGCGAGTTCCAGAGAGATGCAGATAGGCAGAAGTTCTGCAATATGGCTGAGTAACATTCCAGTCATGAGCACTACCAGATGCCCGTGTAGCACGAGGGAAGGCATGGAGAGGTGGCACCATGGACGCATATTCGTCTGAGCATTTGTCATAAAAATATCTGAAAAATAATGCAAGGGAAGCAACATTCCTTCTTACTTGCAGGGGAGGTAGTTTATTTGTAATGGCAGGGTTGTTAATAAGTCTAACAGCTTTGGTTTGAATTTTATCTAGTTGTTTTAATGCAACCTCTCCACATCCATTCCATAAGGGTGAGCAATAATCAAGCTGAGAGCGCACATGACTCTTATAAATTATAGCTCACTGCTCATCAGTGCAGAAGTTACGGACTCTGTACAATAATCCAAGTTTCTTTGAGGCGGTTTTAGCAAGTGATCAAACATGAGAGGTCCAGCTTAGGGCACTGTTAAGTGAGACGCCAAGAATTTCAATACTTTTGGAGATGGGAATGTTAGTAGCACCGAAGGTAATGTACGAATCTGGCAATATCTGTCTATTAGTAAATTGTGTATATTTAGTTTTACTAGCATTAAATGAGACAAGGTTGTTTTGTCCCCATTCACGGATCGTAGATAGGTCTTGATTTATGGAGTTGGCTGTACTGAATTGTGAGGTAGAGATATTAGACTTTGTAAATGGGTGTCTGGGTGTGAATGAACTATGTAGTGTTTAGTTATCTGCGCATGAGTGGATGGGATTGTGGGTGACAGTTAAGAGACCATTAATATGAACCAGTAATTGGGTTGGCGCCAAAAATGACCCCTGCGGCACGCCGGCTTTAATTGAGTGGAAATCGGAATATACATCATCTACTTTACACTTATTTTCCTATCACTAAGATATGAAGAAATTGAAGGAACAAAAGACGTTAGTCCATAGCAAGGGAGTTTGGACAGCAAGAAACGGTGCCATACTCTGTTGAAAGCTTTAGAAATATCAAGAGCTACTGCACGAGTTTCTCCATATAGATCAATTGATTGATGGATGGTATGAGTCAGGAGATTGAGTATGTCAATGGTGGATTTTTCATGGCGAAAACCACACTGTCTATCACTAATTAAGTCGTTTGATTCAGGATTTTTAACAATGTGCTTATTAATTAAAGTTTCAAATACCTACTGTATGTGACAGCTATTGGTCTGCAATCAGAGGGGTCAGAGGAACTTTCTTTCTTCTGAATTGGGTGGATATTGGCTTCGTTCCATGAATTTGGGAATAAAGAAGTAAATATGCATAGTCTGAATAATTTAGCTAGAACAGAGGAGAGTTTAGAGGAACACTTTTCCAAAACAATTGGCGGAATTCCATCTGGGCCTGGGTGGGGGACAAGTTGTGTAATGCCCACACGGTTGCTCTCTCTCTCTCTCTAATATATATATATATATATATATATATATATATATATATATATATATATATATATGGATGGATGGGGTAATGAGAGAAGTAAACACACGAGTAATGGAGAGAGGGATGGCGTCGGTAATGAATGTTGATGGATGGAATATCATATTTGTTGTATGTTGATGATGCGGTGCTACTTGCAAATACCGGACAAGAACTTGGTAGAGCAGCGCAGAGTTTTGCTGAGGTCTGTGAGCTTCGTGCCTTGGGAGTAAATGTAGAAAAGAATAAAGTGATGGTAATCGAAAGGGAAGGTGACTCCCAGTGTGATGTTGACAGTGAATGGGGAGAGGCTAGAATTGGTAAGAGAGTTCAAATACCGAGGTTCTGTGACAGAAAAGAGAGGAAAACGTGCAAAAGAAGTGGAAAGTGAAGTACACGAGGAAGGAAAGTAGAATGAAGGCCTTGAAAAGAAACAGAGGCTTGAGTGTTGCAGCTGCACGAAGCTTACATGAAGGGATGTTAATGCCAACTTTAACAAATGGATGTGAGATTATGGTGTGGCACGAAAACGAAAAGTCGAGCGTGAGAGTAGTGGAGATGGGACTGCTGAGGAATGTACGTGGAGTACAGAGAGTGAATAGAATACCAAATAACGTGATTCGTGAAAGATGCAAAGTGAGGAAGTCTGTGGACACCAGAATCGAGGAGAGTGTACTGAGATGGTATGGTCATTTAGAGAGAATGGGCAACAATAGAATGGTGAAAAAGGTATATCTGAGATAATTTGAAGGTGGGACGAGGCAAGGTAGGCCAACGAGAAAGTGGAAGGATATGGTGGATGAGTGTATGAGGAAGAGAGATATGGAAGTCAGTGAGGCTAGGGAACTGACGGGAAATAGAGCTGGAAGGATGAATTTTGTGACAAGAAGTGTATGATCAGGGATCTGGCACCGTTTTCTAACGTGACAGCGTCCGTATTGACTCTACCGGATATGTTTGTGTGATGCTACAGAATGTGGTGAAAGCTTCTGACGTATATCAGATAGAGCCAGGACTCAGGGGACTTGAATGATGAGTGAATATAAGCGTGGCCCAGTGGACTGGGCAAACGTAGGCTGTCTGGACGTTGGTACTCCTCACCCTGGCCAAGGGTGGGAAAGGAAGTCCGGATCTCGATGATGATGATGAAGAAAGACACTTACGGTTAAAGGATTTACCGCACTGAAACTTTCATTATTTTTAATGACAATATTTTGTATCTTAGAATCATTGAAAGCAATATATGTGTAGTTTATATACAATTACACCATTCTTTATTCAGTCCTGTCAAAGAACTGTTCTTTACAAACTCTGTATATTAAGGATTGAGAAACCAGGTACCTCCAGTGTTAAACAGTTGGATGGAGGCATTGAAGGGAAACCGTTAAATATGAGATGTTCAGACGAAATGCCTCTAACCCTTCCCTGATGACAAGAGATCCTAACACATTACTCCATACTTCGATCATGGCTTTTTTATAAAGTCGGCAGGTTTGAAGAGCTAACTACTTCACTAAGGTAACTTGTTATATTCTGTTACTGGTAATACCAGACGATTTTAGTTTGCCTTCGAGACGGTTTTCGAACTGGGGAAATTAAACATTGCCTTTCTCAACCTTCAAGTAAGAGTTTATTACTCAGTTGAACAAAGTCGTCTGGAAGTATCAAGAATTAAATATAAATATACATAACGAACAGAAGCATCTAAAGAAAGCACAGAGTCGGCTCATCATCAAACTTCGAGAAGCGAGTCATGGAAGGTGGAAGGAAACAGTGGGTGACGTTGTTATATGTCTGGTAGTATCGTAAATATCCCCTGCACCACCTCTGTATTGCAGTTCAAAGCAGAGGTACACATACTAACTCAAAAAAAAAAAAAAAAAAAAAAAAATTCTGTGTTCTGGATAAGGGTGCAAGAGGAACGAGAAATTCCAATACTTTCTTTCATTGTACTTCCTGTAAAGACAAATCGCACCTGTGATTAATAAAAATGAGAGAGAGAGAGAGAGAGAGAGAGAGAGAGAGAGATTAGTGAACCGACTGGCATGTTGTCTAATCGTTTGGTGAAGCTGACACTAAGGAAATGGAGAATGTGTGTGTGTGTGTGTGTGTGTGTGTGTGTGTGTGTGTGTGTGTGTGTGTGTGTGATAATAATGCTGTTATTACCCCCTCGCTCATCCTTGTCTTGCTGCCAAGGCTAGATATTTCAGTGATCTAGTGTTACTGCCAGTGTGTCTTCCTACGTCAGTCACTGACCTGCTGCGACCAATGCATCAGATCACTATATTGCTAGCTTTCCCAAGACGACTCTCCCATCCAGCTTACGAGACATTTCCCTTATTGCAGTGGCTTTTGTGTAAGTCGCTCCGCGGTTATAATGATGATACTGTGCATGAATCCGCCAGTGGCTGCTTAAATCATTCCATTACCTGATATTTTTTTTAACCAGAGATATTCACTATCTGTCTGTCTGTCTGTCTGTCTGTCTGTCTCTCTCTCTCTCTCTCTCTCTCTCTCTCTCTCTCTCTCTCTCTGTAAAATGTTAAAATTTTGGGGTGTGTGGAGGTGGGTGAGGCGGGTTAGTGTGGATATCAATTGCTTGTTGACTGACAGGCTCTGACTGTCTTTTGACGTCACAGGAGATTCCCACCTGATTGAGTTAGACTTTTTTTTTTTTTTACCAAAGCAATTTGTTGGCCTGAATGCGTCGACATCGTCAGCTTGAGAGGATTCTTTTGACGCTTCAGTCATCAAAATCAGTCCTTATCTGTGGCCTGCGCTGCACAAATGAGCAGACGGACATATGGGAAACACTCATTCTAACTCAGTCGACTCAGAGTCCTCGATTTCGTCTTCGCGAAGTTTACTTAAGTCACAAGAGAAAACATTTTGGAGTCATTATCGTCTTGTAAATTCCCCAGCCATTTAATATACGGATGCTCTAAGGTATTTTGCTTGGGCTACTACAATATGATTTTGTTTAGCAAGTAAATTCTAGTCCTTGTAATATTGACTCTGTTTTCTTTAATCATCGAATAGCAGAATTTCCCTCATATGCAAAAAACAGTCTTGAATCAGTCTGAATAAAATAGTAAATTTTGTCAATGGCAGCGAAACTTTTAAAAATTTTTGAGCAATTTTCCAGAAATCCTAACCAAAATTAGTTGATTACATACATCTTCAGTCCCCAGAAAAAAATGTTACGTTTCTCCTCCTGACCCTCAGTAACCCATAATATAACAATAACCTGGGTAATGTTGCATGTGGTCACTATAATCTGTTTAGGCAGATAAACAGTTACTTTTAACTAACTTATTTTAACTACCATAACTAATCAATGTTATGAACCATTGAGGACAGGGAAGTGAAATGAACCATTGAGGACAGGGAAGTGAAACGGAACTTTTGAAGACAATTGCAAATAAATCTACGTCTTCATTATGTTATTCTTGCTAATTCCAGATTATATTATTTAGCTTAGATCACTCCAACGGGTTAAAGAAGGGCTTATTTAAACCCTCGTGATTGAAAATTCTCTGCCAAACTGAATAACATAATCTGGAAACAGCGAATCAAGATATATATCTCTTAGAATAGGATGTGCGCCATAATGGTAAGGATGTTAACGAAGATTGCATGTAATCCTTCCAATTTGGATTGTCTCTATAAACTCAGATATATCGTTTGACTGTACAATTGTTTTCAGTAGGTTTACTGTACAGTAGTTGAAGCACCATTATTAATGCAAAAAGAACGAACCGATGGCTGCAAGCATACATAAAGCTGTTCTAGTTACAAGATGTATAACTAAAGAGCGCCCTAACCAAGATTCCTCAATTTTGGGATGACTGGACAGACTGCATGTATAAGACTGGAGCTCATAAGCAGAGGGAAATACATTCTAAGGAAGACAATTATTTAAGAGTTTACCACCTGCCAAGATGAAGGACCGGGAGTACCCCTTAACCCGCGCCGTCCCGAGGACGTACTTCCACGTCCTCACGTTTTGTCACAGCTAATCCCGAGGACGTACTTCAAAGTCCTGCAATTGCAAGGTTCATAATTTCCACAATTTTCAATTTTCGTGAGTCATTTTTGGTACGTATACACGGGATACCTTCCTCAACAAGATGCCAGGCAGAGACAATGCCTTACCCAGCATGACCTCCTCCCCCCCCCTGCATGCCCTTTTCTCAGCAATTCACCTATTATCAGTGACCTGGCCAGTATAGCCATGTCATGCCACGGTACGAAATTCAGGGCCAGAGTGATTCCCCAATCAATGACAATGTGGAGGACAAACTTTACATAGCATTAGAGGAAGAAACAGTTAGAAATGATGATCAGGTAATGTGGCAAAAAAAGGTCAGGTATTAGTGAGTGAAACAATGCTTATAATGCCTATATTACTGCTTGAAAACCAATATACTCTTGTACTACATATAAATTTGCAACAGTAAATAAATAAATACCGTTTATGAGTGGTGTGAAATAGTTATCCTCCCATAGAACTCGTTTTCTTTGGTGCCAGCCTGATAGAAAACCCAGTAAGGTAAGGAGGCTCTCCTACCTGTAATGAGTATTTTAAACCTCAGGTGAGCGATTTCTCTGTGAATTTTCGATGTTTCTCACCAAAAGCGAAAGTTTTAGCAAAAAAAAAAAAGGGTCGAAAAATGGTCGGGATTGGGGGGTACCAGTGGTCGAAAAGTGGCCGGGACGGGGCGGGTTAAATGATGCATTAGGATTAGAGAGAAAAAGAGGTAAAAATGGGTTCCTACATGGGTGCTACCCACTCGCTGTAATTAGAGAGGGATGTATGAACAACTGCGAATAGTAGCGGCCAATGAAACAATAATAGACGGTGAAAAATGCAACACCGTGCCCAAGAGACAGAGGTTGATGGAAGTCAGTATGCAGGTGTGTTTGTGGGGGGGGGGGAGGAGTTAATTGATGAGACAATAAACCATTCACTCCATTACGTTTAGAAAAGCCATTTGTGTTGAGTCCCTCCCCCACCTTGCCCTTACCTCACACGGAGGGATGAATCCCTGAGAAACAAATTATGCACGTGAAATATTGTTGTCCTGCCATGATAAGTCCCGATATAATTTCTAAAAGATGAAGGATAGTGAGTGATGAATGACAGAGATGTATCTCATTGAAAAGTCTGAGATATTCCCACGGAAGACTTTAGCGGGCTTAGAGATAATGGAATTGAGTTTCTGATGCAATAAAAATAATAAGACGTCTTATATCCTAACTGGTAATAATAATATGCTAGAAATCAGGTGCACCTTAACCACATCCCATGTCTGTTGCAGTGACTGCTGTGATGGACGCTGAGGAAATGAGAAGGCTGGGCTTGGATTTACAAACTTTGGATAATTTTCGTCTCGTAACTGCGATTATTTCTGAAGGATGAGCAGGGAAATGAGACTGCATAATTATTTGTGTCATATTCTTTGTGCTGCAATAAATTAAACGTAAGTCTGTTGATCTTACACACAGTCATTGTAAAACTTGGTCACTGAGAGCAAGAAATTCCAGCTGGATTGCCTAGGTAAAGCTGTAGTATCTGGAACCAGTTCAAACATTTAGATGCGCCACCAGAGACCGGTGCTGCGGGGCAAGAAAGAGCCACCGCACTCAGTGGAGTTGGTAATGATTTTTTTCCATCGCGACTCTAGTCTTGCACAGAAATACATCCGGTGTTTTGGTTCCGTGTGCGTGTTGTCAGCTATACTGTGCACTTTAAAGTATGATAAAATTGCCATCATTAATCCGTCAATGCTCAACTGCAGCAAGAGATTAACAAGATCAAAAATGTTGTCTCCCCATCTTGAACCTTAGTTGTAGGAAGAGATTATCACAACCGAAATAGCTACCTCTTCATCCAAAACCTTAGCTACAACAAGAGATTAGCTTAACTAAAACTCCTAGCTTTCCATCCTGAACGCTCACGTACATCAAAGAGACTAGCATAAAGATATAGGGTCAGTCACAAAGTATTATGGAATGGATTGGGAGCCGACGTATTGCCTTTTCGTTTTAACAGGGTGCGGAATTTAAGTTGAAATAGGAAAAAAAAAAACATAAAGTTGCACAAACTATGTTATTCACGATATTTTGCCAAATATTCATACAGCCAAACATTTGGTGATTAAATTTTGCAGCATACTTCCCATTAAGAATTGACAACTAATGAATGGTGTTCATGTACATCACCAGCAAATGGATGCGCAATTTTATCAATCAGAGTTTGAAATATAAAGCATAGAAATTAAGAATACTTCTTGGAGAATGAAATAAAGTATGGACCCCGAATGAGTATGACGATATAATCTTGGAGGTACCAGTGAAAGACTGGCCTAAACAGGGGATATAATAAATGTAAAATGACGATTTAATAATGTCGAAACACTCAGTATGACTATCGATGAGAAATGAAATTTTCAGACACTACTGTTATGGGTAAATACATGTTCACTGTGTTATCTTAATATGGGAAGCTATTCAGCAAAAGAAAACATGGTCAAAGATACAGAGAAAGCGTCTGGAAGAATTATTGCATGTTGATGATAGTAAGCCTGATCTTCCTTTCTGGAAAGAGTCTGAATTAACACAGGGAGTTCAGTGCGATAGTCGAAATACAACAGAAAGTATTAAGTGGACCACTACTTATGAAAAAAGTCTTTAGCTCATCTCGTTTGTAAATGAAAGCTAGGAATTGGGATCCGGATATTTGTCGTATTCTGGGAGTATGTTTGGGTGGCTTCCCTAACGGTTACTCTTGTGTGTATATATGATTATCTTCTATGGGTAAAATACTGCCCGACCATGGTGGGTTACAACCCAGCACTTATTCCTTCTAAAATTAGCATCCTCGTCGCCTTCTGTCTCAACTGTAACCTCTCTCCTCGCACGCCTTACTTTTTAGGTGCTCTCCTTGTTAGTTAAACTGAATGCAGTAAGATGGGGCTGAGAACTGCTTCACTGTTGACTTGAACAGAAAACGGAGTAACTCTACACTACAGTAGGCAGAATATTTACATCATGCGTGGGAAAATCTACACTGAAGAAAAAAAGGTACTATTGGTTGCAGAGTATACTTTTTCCTCTTCTTGTTTATAGTTTACAGGCTTCTTGTAAAATTATCTGAACTGCTAAAATAAATGTGATTAAAAACATGTAGCACAGCTGGATTACACAGTTATAAATGAATACTTGACATTAAAGGCATTATCACTGTAGTTGCAATAATGCAGATGCTTTATAGGGAACTTACTGTAGGACTCTAATCTTAACAGCCTTGACAGTAAAGAAAAGGCTGGATGTGAAGAAGACCAGGGGAGGATCCAGCTATAATGAGCGTGAATTTATATCACCAAAAAATAAGTCTAACCATCAAGGATAAGCAAAGAAAAGAACTAAATGGCAAACATGTGTTTAGTTTATTACCTTTCCGTATTGTTGGTTGTCTTCGCTCTATGTACTACCGTATTTTTTTTTTTTTTTTTTTGTTCTGGCAGCCTGAATAAAGTACTACCAGAGTCCAAAATGAGGAAGTAATACACTGTCGACCCATCTGTTTCCGCCATGGAAGACTTATGTATCGAGTCTAGAAGGGATTTTAATAAAGGCACTGCAGTCTTAGAGTCATGACAAGAGACCAGTAAGCTAAGTAAATCCTCACTTCCGTCAGTACAAAAATGCTTGCCACATTGGAACCTCTGATAACATTAACACCTTCACTACGGTAACGCCTTTTTCATTATACTATCCTTGCTACCAAGAGACGATTATTCCATTGAAGACTGTTGGAAATATTGTGCACTGATGAAGATAGATAGACAGATAAACAGATAGATACATAAATATACATATAGATAATTATATACTGTACAATTTCCATTCATTAACACGGGGCTCTCGTAAGCTGATGGTATTTTCTGCAAGCAGTAGCGATGAACTGAAAACGTTCGCGATATGACGTGGTGATGCTTTAGTCATACTGGTCGAGTTCTCAGTATCACTTGGCCAAGTAAGATGCAATGGCCAGGGGGAAAATAGCGGGGTTCGGCCATCATTGTACTTTACTGCCCATTACTTAGCACTATCACAATGTTTACGTCGTAGTTTATGCTTAGTATTGACAAGAGTATTACCACAGAAGCCAACATTTTAGTCTCTTTCTCTCTCTCTCTCTCTCTCTCTCTCTCTCTCTCTCTCTCTCTCTCTCTCTCTCTCTGTATGCATGTACGTATGTATCTGCCTATACAACTTCAGTCCTCCACATCTGACTTCCTCTACAATAGTTAACATAATTGAACCACATCTTGAAATTTATTGGAACAACATTTTCCCTCTACGCCACACAATTCTCCTTCCAATCCTGATAACTTTCCTTCAAAACCAATCTTATTTCCTCCATATTCTGACATCTTTCAAAACTCTGATGCAGTTCTCGCTTATCTGACTTAATCGAAAAATCACTCCTCATTCCGGCAGATCGTAACATCATACCCAACATCACTTTTCATCCATTCCTAACATCACCTATAAACCATATTTTCACCTCTATAACAATTAAAAGTGTTCCATAATTGGCTGTCAAAAATGATAGCCTTGCTCACAAGACTTCACACACTGTTTTCATGTTACGGATCTTAAGCACTATCGCTATTACACACACACACACACACACACACACACACACACACACACACACACACACACACACACACAAAAGAGCCAGCGCCTCTTCATATTATCGCCTGAAACTTATATAGCGGTAAGCGATAAGCACTGTACCTTTAGTATCACTCACAAACACTGCTCTTTAACCCTTGCCCCCCACAAAGTAGCCTTAAGGCAGTGTGAGGCTGTCAGTGCGGTAGTGTGAGCGTCAGCAGTCGTAATGGCAGCGTCAGCAGACACCACCACCACCACACCGTCATACACACTCAAAGGCAAAATCGCTCTCGTCACAGGTAACATTGTATGCACTTTGTCATAACGGCAGCTTGACTTATTCTGTTGAATGAAGTGTTTGTAAACTTGTTTTGCTATTTTTCCAAGGTACTGGAGATGGCTGCCTTCATGTGGTGGCACTGATATAGGATAACCGGTCGGCTAAAGTGCCAGGTTATACAAACGCCCCTCAGCTACTTCTCTATCCCCCGAAAGTAGGATGGTACACTGTGTGAGAAGGACAACTTCAGCTTTTAGTCCACCAGGTTCACGTTACAGATGAACCTGGGACTACGAGGACTATACTACTACTACTACTGCTGCTACCTCATAATAATTATTGTTAGTATGGAAGTCCCCAGAGTGATGGATAATGGAGGTGATATCTTACTCCACCATTTCAAAAAGTTTCCTAAACTACATAGGAAGGTCTGAAAGTAGCGATAACATAAGGGGAAAATCCGTTATCGGTGAGGACAGGGCAATTCTTCTGGCTCAGACTACAATAGATTTCTGTCTATCTATATACCTAGGCTGCTTCCCCCAAGGAAAGGGAGGTAGCCGAGACAGGACGACACACTCCCCATTTACTCATCCATTCAAACACATTCATTCGCATCTTAGCCCCAAAGGGGAGAACGGACAGATCCTCACCGCACCACACCGCACAAGGGTCAACTGCGCAATGCAATCAGTGACATCCGCAGCAGGGTCCGACAGCAGAGCTGGTTTACCCCTGCCACATCATAACAGACCCATCCCTTTACCCGCACCTGACCTGACTAGCTGATCAGACCAAATGCGGGAGAATATCCCCTCAGGGCTGCGTCATCACTTATTCATTCACAATTTCTCTCCATTTATTTCTGTCACGCACAGCCACTCTTCCCTGCTCAACAGACATCCCTCTCGCATCCAGCACTCTCTTCACACTGTCCATCCATCCTATTCGTGGTCTTCCTCTCAGCCTTACACCTCTCACATCAGATCTAGTTATCTTTTTCACCAATTGCTCGTTATCCATTCTCTCCATATGCCCAAACCATCGCAACACCCTCTGCTCAACTCTACCAGCCATCTCCCGAACAACTCCAGTTCTCCTTTGCACTTCATCATTTCGCACTCGATCCATACGCGTCACTCCACACATACTCCTCAGACACCTCATCTCCATTACATTCAAACTTTTCCTCTCTGCTACACCCATATTCCATGTTTCAGCCCCATATAACGCAGTCGGTACCACAACACCCTCATACAGCCTTCTCATTACATCCATTCTAAGCAAACGACATCTAAACACTTTTTTCATTCCTCTCAGCACCTTTCTTACTTCATTTATTCTAAACTTCACTTCTGCATCTATTCTTCCATCCACAGCAAGATGTGACCCTAGATATTTAAAACACTCTACCTCCTCAAGCAACTCGCCATTCAAAACTATATTCATCCCCCTACCATCTAACAACCTCGTACACTTCAGCACTTTACTCTTATTCTCATTTACTTTCAATTTCTTCCTTTCACACACCCTTCCAAACTCCTCTACCAATTTTCTCAATCTCTTCTCTGAATCAGCCACCAGTGCAGTATCATCTGCAAACAGCAGCTGCTTCAGGTTCCACTCTCCACCATCAACATTTACCAGACTCAGACCTCCACCAAAAACTCTTGCATTCACCTCCCTTACAAAACCATCCACGTAAATATTAAACAACCAAGGCGACATCACACATCCCTGTCGCAGCCCCCTTCTCATGGGAAACCAATCACTCACATTATTTCCCACTCTTACACACGCTTTACTATTTACATAAAAACTTTTCACCCCTTTTAGTAACCTACCATCAAGTCCATACAGTCTTAAAACAGTCCACAAAGCCTGCGTATCAATTCTATCATACGCTTTCTCTAAATCCATGAATGCCCAAAACACATCCTTGCCTTCTGCTACTTTTCACACACTTGTCTCACAGCAAACACCTGATCCATGCATCCCCTCCCTCTCCTAAAGCCACACTGCTCATCACCAATCACTCCCTCTGTACCCTCTCTAATTCTCATAATTAACACTCTACCATAAACCTTACCTACAACACTCAACAGACTTATACTCCTAAAGCTAGTACATTCATACTTATCACCCTTGCCTCTATACAACGGGACCACAAAAGCACTTGCCCAGTCAACTGGCACCATACCTTGCACAAAGCACACATTCAACAATCTTACTAACCAGTCAACAATAGTCACTCCACCACCCTTCAGGCATTCCACAGCACACCCATCCATACCTGCAGCTTTCCCTGTTTTCATCTCCTTTACTGCCTTCTCCACTTCCTCCTTCGTGATCAAAGAATCATTCAACTCTCCCAACACATTTATTCCTTGCACCCTTCCATCCGCCAGAATCTCAGCCACCCTTTCCTCCTCTACATTTAACAATCTTTCAAAATACTCTGCCCATCTCTTCCTTACTGCATCCATCTCAGTTAACATCCTCCCATCCTCTGCTTTTACTCGTTCTTCCTTCCCAGACTCTCCCTTTCGCACCCTTTTCATCTCCTTCCAAAACATTTTATTATTCTGTTGAAAATTCTCTGTCAGCCGCCTACCCCACCTCTCATCTGCTGCCACTTTAGCATCACAAACAGCCCTTCTCGCACCTATTCCTCTTTTCCTTATACTTTTCATATGACATCTCATCCTTCCTCTGCAGCCACACTTCATATGCACGTCTCTTCTCAGCCACAGCCATACTTACTTCCTCGCACCACCATTCACTTCCTTTTCTTACACCACCACCCACACGTCTCACACCACATATCTCATCTGCATGTCCCACCACAGCACTCTTAAACAACTGCCATTCCTCCTCCACACTGCCATTTTCCTGATCTTTCACTGCGTTCCACTCATCTTTCAATTTCTCCTGATACTCTATCTTTTTCTCTCTTTTATCCAAATCACTCACTCTCAAAACATCCCTGCCACACCTAACCCTCCTAGCTCTCACCCATCTCTTACCTACTCTTAACTTTCCCTCCACCAGGTAGTGGTCAGACATACCTCCACCCTCCCCTCTCAGAACTCTCACATCCAACAATCTTCCTCTTACATTCCTAGACACAACCACAGTCCATCAAAGCTCTATCAACAACCCTTCCACCCTCCTGTCTCACCCATGTATACTTATAAATATCTTTCTTCTTAAACAGCGTATTTCCAATCACCATCTCTCGCCCAACACACATCGCTATCATTCGTTCCCCATTTTCATTTCTTCCAGGCACACCATGCATACCAACTACACCTTCAACTGCTACATTTCCCACTCTAGCATTCAGATCTCCCATCATTACTACATTCACATTCGCTCCAAAACTCTGCCGACACTCATCAACATCATTCCAGAAAGACTCCCTCTCTTCTTCATCCCTTTCACTACCAGGCCCATATGCACTCACAAACACCCACAACTTACGTTCAAATTTCGCTTTCACCCACATCAGTCTCGATGACACCTCCTTCCATTCAATCACACACTGTTGTACTTCCGGACTCACTAACAAGGCCACACCTTCTCTTGCCCTTCCTCTATCAACACCTGACAATCTTCCATTCACACTTCCAAACAGACTCACCCATCCCTTTCATCTTCGTTTCACTCAAAGCTAACACATCCAACTTTCTTCTCACAAACATTCTCCCAATCTCCTCCCTTTTAGCCTCAATCGTACTACATCCACGCACATTCATAGACCCAATCTTCAGGGTACGGGGATACCTCCATTCCCCATCCCTTTCTCTGGTCTGTCTCTTTTTAGGAACTAAAAAACAGAGGAGGGGGTCCCTAGTCCCCTCACCCCGCCCCTTTTAGTCGCCTTTTACGACACGCAGGGAATACGGTGGCAGTATTCTTCCAAACACAACCTGGCCGCAGAGTAGTAGTTCCACCCCATAGTGCGGCCAGATTGTGTCCCCCCCCTGTGGCGGGGGGGACACAATAGATTTAAGCTATATATATATTAGTTTAACAATAACCTTACACTGGAAATGGAGCGAAATTTTATAGTACGCTCTTCAGTACGAGAAATCGTCCCAACCCTTAAAGGCATATCTTCACCATATTGGGATATTGTTTTTGTAAAACATGTGGTACCTTGTCTTCCTTTGAAGATGCTGGCCAGGCCGTCCAGGTATGTGAAGTGTTTGCCTAGGCCTATTGTGTGAAGTAAGTGTGCTCCCTCTTGTTTTCCCATTGTGGGATTTATTTGCGTTTTTAGTCCATCAGACCTACCGTATGCTGTGCAGGACTCACGATTTTAGGACTTAACGTATGCTCTGCAAGTATAACTACTATAGGAGTGTGCCATTATTTTTTTGGAAATATATGTGTATGACTGTTTTATTGTTATGTATCTTATGTTATTATATATTATATATATTATTTACATTATATATTATAGAAATACTATATATATACTACATATATTACACTTTATATTATACTTTATGTACTATGTTATTTTATTTGGTTTTTCCTCTTTTTTTTTTTTTTTTTTGCTGATTATAAGTAATATTATATAAAGACTAAGATAAAAGTGGAACAAAAGACTAAAGTGAAGACTAAAGTGAATATAAAGAATATATCAAAGGCAAAGGACAAAGGAAAAGGTCAAGGAAAGACACTGCTGTCAGACATAGAACTAGAGACTCTTGTGAACACCAGTGCATCAAGTGTGACCTCTCAGTGTGTCTCAGCCACAGCTAAACCCTGTGTACCGATTGTGAGGGGATGTAGTTCAGTAAAAAAAAAAAAAAATTGTGTCTTATATTATCGTCATATTATCGTCATATAAAGTATCAGTCCTCATCATTTGGGTCTTAAAATCATAGTTTAGTGTCAAACGAAATTTACAAAGTCATTAGGGTGTATATACAGGGAACCAATAACGTCATAAAAAATTTATATAGTGAAAATTTCCCTTTTTTTTTTTTTTTTTTTTTTTAGCTCTTTTCAGGGTGTCTTCCCACAGTGACCCTCATGAGCCAGAAGTGTGAGCCACTTACAGGATACGGCCACGGGACCTGAGAAGCAGCATATATAATCTCAGATCTTAAATCCTCATACGGGCCGAGTAATTAATTTTTTATTCAGTAACGTAAAAAAAAAAAGCAATTTTGGTGAGGTTCCTTTAGTCACCCATAAAGCATTTTTATTTTTCAATAATTACTAAAGTAAATATATCACAGGAAAGTAGAAGAGTTGTTCTTTCTTTTCATGGCCAGAAACCCCATAAAAATTGATTACAACCATGTGTTTTGATTTTTCGAAAAAGGAGTTGGTTACACTCAACGTATGTCATACAAGACAGGTCCAACAACGTATGCCTTTAAGGGTGAATAATATCGTCCGTCAGATGCAAGAAGTGTACAGAAAACGTCATATAATGAAAGGGTTAATGGCAGTGTATAAAATGGTATTCATTTACACGGTTATTTCTACAAGCAATATCAATATTTAAAGGGCATAAATAACATACAACATAATATTAATCCCTTCACTATGATGAGGTGTCAGTACATTTATTGTTGCTAACTCTAGATATTTTAATGCATTTAGGAAAGACCTTTTGACATGAAGGGATTAATTAGGTATATTTCATCCATATGGTTCGAAAGACTTCGCCTATGTAATTCGTTTAGAAAAAACAATAATATACTGAGAAATTAATAAAAAATATGTTAAGGAGCAACACGTAAAACAAATTGGTATGGAAGATGGGGCAGAGAGTGGTGTTGTCAAATCCAAAGTTAGAAATACCGCTAAACTTGTTTTCACAAAAAGCTAGAATGACACTAAGTAATTTATATATCCAGAAAATCATTAAAAGAGGGCTTATAATCACTGGATTATCGCTGATATCTTGCAAAAGTGTCTTATAATACAACTGGATTTCGGTAATACCTCCGGATCTAGAATAAAGACACTAAATTTGCAACAGTATTAGGGACTCTCTGTACCTGACGATAATACAAGCACTGATCTCTAACCTACTTGCCAGTCACCGTGATGGCTTATTATCACTACAATACAAAAACTGATCTCTAACCTACTTGCCAGTCACCATGATGGCTTATTATCACTACAATACAAAAACTGATCTCTAACCTACTTGCCAGTCACCATGATGGCTTATTACCACAATAATACAA
>NC_136980.1:23089881-23110078 GCF_032717465.1 Coenobita brevimanus
TCGAGTGTCTGGTCCTGCAGTACGAGGTGGACTTATGAAACCTGTATACAGAGCAGTGATATATGGATCCTTGTTGAATGTGCAGAACTAAATATTGATTCACTTCATTATGATTAATACTGGGACGGTGAGCAATGACTAACAAAACCCAGTGATGCCATCGTTGAAACTCTTCTCAGTGTATGGTGAGAGTTTGATAATTGTTCAATTGCTCAGTTTAAAATAAGGGTGATATTACTGTCCACCATTGTACATAAAAACTGCAGTATCAAAAGGAAAACTATAGCAATCATGAAGGAGCACTGAGTACTGCCTGACAGTACTGTGCACCAAGCGGAGGACACTGAACACTGCATGAGAGTATTATAAAGAGACAGAGAGGAAAGGAATGGGTACTGACTGAGAAAATATTTTCAGTGAGATAGCAGAGCACTCACTACATATATAAAGAGTAAAGTTTACTGTGAACTTATTACTGCCTGTCGCTTCAGGCAGCGGGAGCGGCATTGGGCGTGCATGCTGTCAGGTGCTGGCCAGGGAGGGCGCCCGACTGGTGGTCGCTGATATCAACCTTCAGGCGGCCAAACACACCCTCACTCTCCTTCCTGGTGAGTCACTCTCCTGTCTGGTGAGTCACTCTCCTGCCTGGTGAGTCACTCTCCTGCTCATTGCGTCACAGACTATCCAGAGGTAAAGTTATGTCTGCATGATGCGCAGTTGTGTTCAGTGTAATACAGTGGAGAAAATGGTCAACATAAGTAAAAGTCTGCTAACATATCTGTCTGTCTGTCTTAACAAGTCTACCTACATTATCTAAATATAAATCAATAAACAAAGAGAGAGAGAGAGAGAGAGAGAGAGAGAGAGAGAGAGAGAGAGTAAATTAACCTGTTGTTAGTAGGCACAAACATGTACATAACTTAATTTTGTGCACATTGCTTTACTTGAATGAAAAGAAATGGTCATGTTTGAACTTCCCAAGCACTGGAACACAATATTTTAGTGATTCATGTCACTCATTTGAGAACGCATTAAGCTAACACTCCCTTCCCTCCCTATAATTCTCTCTCTCTCTCTCTCTCTCTCTCTCTCTCTCTCTCTCTCTCTCTCTCTCTCTCTCTCTCTCCATCAAAACCTTAGTGTGAATTAAGCTAACCTAACAAACCTAAACAAATACAAGTTCTCACCTCACTACGCCACTTCACTTTCTTTAACTAAGGGCACTCTGACAAAAACATGATGATAAATATCAGTTTACTTATCTTACTGCCTGTTGACGTGGCATAAGGTGGCAGTTATTCAGCACCAGTCAAGTAGTCTGCTAATTTCATTAGCGATCTTCATATCCTCTATAGTTCCTTCACCTTAACTTGGCACAGATTTTTGACCTTCTGTGGCTTACATTATGTTGCTCAGTTGCAGAAAATGACAGTGTTACTCCTCCTTGTCCTTTCCATAGTAATTCCTCGTGACTAGCAACATATTTCGGTGTTAATCTAGTGTTGTTGCAGCTCAGCATTCAAGAGGGATAGTAAGTTTTAGGCCAAGTTACAGTAAAATGAGAATTGTTTCCCCAGCAGTATCTCTCTCTCCGTACCTCATGGTTAGAGCTGACATGAGATGAAAAGTCATTAAATAATCACATTCACAGATATAGGTATGTTACTGTTTTTATTTCTATAAGATTGATAAAAAAACAGGATGTTACATACTATCGTAAACAATGTTAGCCCCACATTCCGTATCAATAACTGCTTCACGAATATTCAATGGTGCGGGTTGCCAGGTCATTATGTTCTTAAAAGTAATGCATTCCAGCACCTCAGTTTAAGGAATATAATCAATATAAATTAATCCTTCACAATCGTATGAAATAATTAACAAAATATTTACAGTCTTATCAGCAGCAGTACAGTGTTAGGTGAAGAAGCAGTTAAGTTTATGGGATCATTAGACAATCAGTCATTGGTCACAAATCATAATTTGTTTTTCAGCTTTTACAAAGTGTTCGAAAATTTAACCTTTGAGCTGTGACACGTCCTCTGCATTTATAACAGTTACAATATACTCAGTTGGGGCCACTCACCATCCACTCACTCGATATAGTGCTACTTTGGATGTCTACCCCTCCCTGTCTTCCTTCCTTCCTCTTCTGTCATTCTTTGCTTCAATCATTCCTCTTCCTTCTGCCTACGGGTGACTTTACACTCCCTCTTCTGCTTTCTTTCCTTCATTCTTTCCTCTTCCTATTGCCTATGGGTAACTGTACACTGCGTGACAAGCCAAAAGGTTTCCTGTACACCAGGAAACCATTTACTACGCTGGATGGTAACCATATAACCAAATTGTAACGCCTGGTGATTTAGCGGGTAATTAAGGCCCTTCAATCGGATTGAGCCGATGAAGGTCTATATCCAAGGGGTGGTTGGGGTTTATTGCTCACGTAATGCCACTCAGGGATGAGTGAGGCCGGTCACACTCATCTTAAATGTCAGGACCAACTTGCCTAGCCCAGGGTTTCTACGCTCCTCATGGGGCGACACAGGATTGGATGATGGAAGGATGGACAATACACTGAACTCAGTAAGAAAAATATCAATACAGCAAACATCACCGGCCTGTTCCCTGCATCAGACAATCCATACCGTATTTATAGATGAAGAAGAAAACAAAAACATTGCATTTTTATTTTCATTGCTTATGTCAACTTAATCTTCCCACCCATGGCTTTTACTTCAGCTACGGAATTACTTTGCATGGCACCAGATTTTTTTTTTTCCAAAATACGCTGTGGTCATTGGTGATGTTCTTGTTTAACGACTATTTACGAGCTTACCGTTTTTTTTTTTTTCATTTCCAGTTTTTGAGCCATTAACAGGCAGAGGTTATCACATCAGTCATTTCTTCCATCTGGAGTCCAGGAAGCCTTAATATGAGAAATGGGGCGGGGAGGGGGAGATAAATGCTAGAAAAAAAAAAAAAATTGTAGCTATGAAAAACCTGTGGTATAAACCTGAAAACTGTAGCCCTCCCCTGCAAGCACTGTGCACTTAACAATCTGTTCTTTGAATTTAGATCATTGGTTCTTAGTACAAGAGTTGCTGGTAGACTAACCAAGCCTCACATACCAAAACTTACTTGCGATGTGAACAGGAAAACTGACTGAGAAGGTTTGAAAAAAAAATAATAATAATAAAGGTATTATAGTAGATGACTTATTCTTGCAGTTTTTATCTCCCCCCCCCCACCCCTTATCATAATCTGACTTTCCTAGGCACCAGATGGAAGAAAAAATGTGATGTAAATTACCTTCGTCTGGGAATGGCTCAACATGTGACAAAAGAAAGACAATTTTTAGCAGATCACGAAAGGCCGTTATGTGAGTGGAAGTCCATCGTCTCATATTTTGGACACACACACACACACACACACACACACACACACACACACACACACACACACACACACACACACACACACACACACACACACACAGTCTCTAGCAGCAGACCAAATAGCTTAACAGTTGCACTGAAGGCTATGGATGGGAAGACAAAGAACTAATGAAGAAATAATTATAAAGTTCAAGGGAAATGCTTTTATTTAATTCTCCTTGTATAAATTATATATTGCACGTGTTGCTTGAGGCAATGAACACAATAACGTTTACTATTTACCATGGAGATTCGACTTTTTTTTATTTATTTATTTTTTTTATTTTTTTACCCAGGAACATTGTGAATGGGCTCAGGAGCGCTCAGAATAAGTGGATAATATTTTTTTCTTCTCTCTCTCTCTCATAATTCCCCGAGGGCTGTGGCTCAGTCTGCTTACTCTGTAGCTGAAACAGAATATAACAATAGCATCTCAGTGGAGCCAGTCAGTCTCACAAGTGGTGCAGTATGCTCAGTTCTGTTTTCTTTGGTGCTGTAAAGCAATATGGTACATTTACTTATTGCCCGAAGAAGAAAGTTGGCATTTTTCCTAATGTACTTGACAGTAAGCATTCTAATGAAATTCTTACTGTGCCTCATTGTTGCAGTCCTGATTTTGCATTTAGGTACGTTCAGGCGATACCCATTTAACATCCTAATTGGAATCAAAAGTCACTATTAACGCCAGTAGTCTTGAAACTGAGGGCAGGGATTACCCTTCCCACATCCCGGTCGAAGTGGACGTTCACACCTTCAACGTAAATGGTAATCTTGAAAGGGTGAGAGAGCACCCCTTCGTGTGGGTAGACGCAGCAAACAGTTGGTAGCACTGACTTGTTTTATATTTTAAATATTGAAAAAAATAACAATAAAAACAGTTTCGAAGGTTCATATATAATATAATCCCTTAATGTTAACCATTCTTACCCCTTTAGTTATTAAAGACTGGCATTTGTTCTTGAATACTCTGTTAGTATGTATACCATACCTGCACCATTGGGAAAATTAGGTGACAGACATAGCTTTAAAGTGGTTCATGCAGTCAGTTATAACCATACTTATACGCCTTGGCTGGGCATACCGATTTTGATTATATTCCTGCCCCTAATGCTTGTTTTAGTCAGTTTCCCACCCAGATTGCCGAAAACCCCCAAGTCCCCCCAAATCACTTGGGAAGGGGGGTTAATCTGAAAACTAATTACGAGCACCGAAAATAAAAATCTAATTCGTTCAAATCACACCAAAATACACCAGAAAAATAAATTGCCAAGCCAAACAAAATAGTGCGGACTTGTAAAAGTTTACCGAACGCAAACATGAGGCTTCATAATTCAAACTAACTGGCTGTGAACGATTCGTCTGTTTAAACAGTACTCGGCCATTCTTTCCTTTAGGAATCATTTCATGAACTAATCAAACTATTTATAAAAGTATCATGCACCATATCTGAAAACAGCATGGCAGAAATACTGAAAAATATAATGGAAGTGGATATAGTATCTCATCTTTGTTTTCGTAAACTAACCATCTCTGGAGAAGTGAAGTCTTCTAAACGAAAAAATATTAAACGCTTATTTTTTTCTATACACTATATTTTTATCTATTTATCTATCTATTGCCAGACGCCTCAATCCCGTTTGGGGTGGCCAAAAACAAATCGCCTCCAAGTCGCCCTGTCCCCCGCCATTTCACTGCCCTGTTCCCAATTCACACCCCCCTCTCTCATATACCTCTCCACCCCATCCCTCCGTCTCATCCTCGGCCTCTCCCTCCCTCTTCCCCCCTCCACCTCACTCACATACACTCTCTTCGTCAGTCTTTCACCCTTCATTCTCTCAACATGGCCAAACCACCTCAGTGTGTTCCTCATAACGCTTCCTATCACATCCACATCCACACCACAACGCTCCTTTATATCCTCATTCGTCAGCTTGTCTCTCCATGTGACTCCACAGGCTCCTCTTAAACAACTCATTTCCACTGCTCTCACTCTTGACTTGTGTCCTTCCAACAACGTCCAAGCTTCACTTCCATACGTTAGAGTTGGTATCACAATACTGTCATTTAGTATCTTTTTCACTTCCATGCTCACTTCCCTGTTTCTTATCACTGCTTTCAAAGAACCAGCAACCTTTCTTCCCTGCTGTACCCTTTCAAGCACTTCACCCTCCAAACCTCCATCCTTACTCCCATCATACACACCATATGGCCCTTCAAATTTTACACACTTTTCTTTGCACAAGGCTACTATAATATGACGACGGGACATGTGAAGGGGTGCTATGAGACTCCCCGCGGATTCCATTACTACACTGGGATAATCCTCTCGCGTTCACCGGGGAACGCTCTCCCTTTTGTGCGTTAAGTTTACCAAAAGTTACGGATAGGACAAGGTAAACGCCTGCCCACAGTTTAAGAATACGACCGTAAGTTCTTCACGACACAAACATCTTGGCGTTCATAAAACATTTCTTTTAATTGCCATTTGCACCTGAGAATTTTCTGGTAGGCAGGATTTTGGTGTTACTTGTAACATCTTGTAATACATCCTAATAAAGAACATGTGCATTATTTCCTTGTCTCCGGCAGCTGGGCAGCAGCACGTGGCTGTGGCCATGGACGTGAGAGACAGGAGGAGTGTGGAGGACGCCATGAAGGCAGCCCAGGACCAGTGTGGCGCCCCGCCCTCACTGCTAGTCAACTGTGCCGGTGTGCTCACCTTCGCTCCCTTGTTAGAGACTGATGATGACACCTGGCAGAAAATTATTGATGTCAATCTGACGGTCAGTTCCAAGTTGTGGCAATCAGATGAGTGAATGATATTCCATGAATAAATGGTAACAGAACATGGAAGACCATAATGAAGTTAATACTGTTACACAAATTACATTGAGTCTTATATAACTGTCATCTTGAACTCCGCAGGGAATTTTCTTGGTAACCCAGGCTTTTGCAACATCACTGCTGGAAAATGGGAAGGATCCCAAGGGTGCAATAGTGAACATTGCAAGTATTGTGGGGAAAATTGGCTATCCCCATACGTGTGGTTATAGTGCCAGCAAAGGAGGAGTTATTACACTCACCAAGACATGTGCTGCGGAACTCGCGAGGTAGATAAACCATATACACTAAGTATTCAGACAATGGACTGATCATGGTTTCCATAAACAGTTTCTGCTTTGATGTTGGTAATTATTTCCCATATATATATATATATATATATATATATATATATATATATATATATATATATATATATATATATATATATATATATATATATTTTTAGTGTGTGTGTGTGTGTGTGTGTGTGTGTGTGTGTGTGTGTGTGTGTGTGTGTATTATGATTCCTCCATACTGAAATGTAAGTTACTGAAACTGCTTACCATTTCAGCAAAGCCATTCGCGTAAATTGTGTGTTACCTGCAGTGATTGACACACCAATGGGAGCAATGTTACCTGACGAACAACAGGAGCTGTTCAAGCGGCTCGCACCGTTGGGTAGACTTGGCCGCCCTGAAGGTTAGTGCAGGCAATGAGTTAGTTGGTAGGGCGATGTCGGCAGTTGACTGGTGGCTGGATTTGTGAGGTGATAGTACTTAATCAGCCAGGTGTAGACGTCTGACACCAGGAGGAAGAGTGGTTGGCAGGGCGAACTGTCATTTTTGTTTTAGGCTTCACTAGGCGCTTTATGTACAGATTCTTTTGTCCATAGTTCTGCTGTTACACAGACTAAATATATTCACATTATACAAATGAACACAAAATTAGTTGGAGAACAGAAGTGTGTTTTGAAATGTTTCATCTGATCTAACTAAATGATATAAAACGAATGAAGTCGAATGACTTAGAAATTCCTATGCAACTCATTATATTCTTTTACTTCTGATACGAATGTCGAATCAGATTAATAAAGACAGAAAGCTCATGAAAAGAATTTACGTGAATCCAGCTGTATTATCAGATTTACGGTAATACCGATTATAAACGTAAATGGTACCTCTTTTTTTTTTTTTCACCAAGATGAAAGAGTCTGATGGCACCAAGTCAGTTGTGAGTAATCCAATAATTGTTTCCTGTACATGACCGATATTTCCTTTGCAAACCCTTTGCGTTATAATGAAAAATGCAGTGACTGTCATGCATGATATCACTGATAAAAATCACAGTACCCCCAAGCAAGAAATACTATTACGAGAATAATTAACAATGACATTGTTTTTCTTTGTGTTCTGAAATAAGTTTTACATTTATTTCAGTCGGTATGACATCTCATCTCTTCCTGCTCTACAATATATTCACTAGAACAGCATGGACCTCCATCCTATCTAACACCCACTACAGCACCTTGCAGACTATACAGAACAACGTCCCACGCATCATTACTGGCTGCACTAAAATCACTCCCACAGCTCCGTTACTCTCTGAAACTAAAGTCCTCGCTACTCATAAAGCTCAATTACTCTCTGAACCTAAAGTCCTCGCTGTTAGAGAATATCTTGATGTGAGAGACATACTGTACAGTTGTACGCTGCAGCCTACGCACAACACAACCGGGCTTATAAAACAATCACGCACAAGCATTACCAGACTATCCTCAACAGCATCCCACCTCCAAACATCCTAACACTAGCAATGAAGAAACACCGACATACTCAATTCCCATGCAGGACAATACGACACCTCAGTAAGAACACTGTTACAAGTCCCTCCTCTCAATCTTCATCACAAGGAGAGGTATCATAAGATAGAAGTGATCGAGAACAATTAGCTAGGTATAGATCAGGACATGACCTAATTCTCTTCAGTTGCCAGCTTCGGTTCACGTTGGGTGGAACTAAATACTGCACATGTCCCGCTTCTGGAATGGGCCCACACAATATAACACACATAATGGAGTACTGTACAGCACACACCAAACTAATACGCAGAGGCAACATCAATGGGGTAGACAATCTGTGGGATGTACCCAGCAGGGCAGCTGCTTGCCTGTGGTTGGCGAGTCTGCTTGGCCAGGCAGACTGGGATTAAACAACAACAACAACAACAAAATATGAAATCTTATGCCCTAAGCCCTCCTGCAGAAAATTATATTATGCGATTTAGTATGATATAAGTGGATCGGTAGAGAGGCGGCCAGCAGACCTAATGGACCCAAGTTCGCGTCCTGGTTGGGGCAGGGAACAGTTTAAGGATTTGAATTTCTTGAAAAGAAGACTTTTCTGATCTACCAGATGACTTGCCGACAAGTCATAAAAGTACTGTACTCCTGGTAATAGCAGTACACCAGTCATGTATGAGATAGCCCTAGCATGTATTCATTATGGACGGTGGGTGTTAGCGCCGAAGTGGTGACATGTGGAGATGTAGGAGGACTACTGGGTCCGATGGAGGACTACTGAAACTTGGGAATAGGCCCTGAATCCTTTGCCCAGCGTCGGACACGTAAAAAAAACGAAGTAACATGTAAACTGGTAAGGTCTGTGTCGTGCTAATGCTTACTCCCAAAATACTGAGAAGACTGCGGCCAGGGGATAGGTTAACAAATCAGATGGTATGACCTGTATTCAATGGTGACAACGTTAATAAGAATCAACACTCGGAGAGGCCAATACCTGCACCTAACAATGGTCTGAGGAAGGAATATTCGACTTAGCACAGTGACGCAAACCTTCTAGTGATTGATCTTATTATCGAATTACTTTATTCTTGCCTGACTCTACCCTTCACTAAGGTTGGTCCTAATTGAATCAGACTTGTTTGAGGTGTTCTTATCTGTGATAATGACCTTTTAATTGTTTCTCAGAATTAATAATCATCATCAATTGTTTACTCGTCAATTCTTCCATTAACTTTGCTCCAAACTGTAACCAAAACTGTCCGTGTTATACAGATGATATTTTACTTTGCCCTCAAGCCCTGACTGTTGACTGAATGTTTTTAAAACCGAGCACTTTCGTCCTTGTCTTTGCCTCAACACTTCCACCAAATTTACTCTAAATCGGATTATAACCGTTTAATCTGACTTTGCCATTTTACCTTGATCTTTGGTCTTTCTCTGTGGCCTTTTCCTTTGGCTAATTGTTCTTGGAATCAAGTGTCTTCATCCTTGCTTTGCCTGAACCCATGTAGAAAGCTTGGTGTAAACTGGACAAAAGCTGTATAAGTAAAGCTTACTTAGCGACCTTGACATTTATCGTTTTAATAAAGAGAAAAAAATCAACCTATTTGCTGATCATCAACTCTTCCACCAAGCATGGTCCAAATCAGATTAAATTTGTTTAGTTATTTTCTTCTCACACAGACACACACAGTTAGAACCTTGACAATTCTCCCTAACTTTGACCTTTGAATGATTGCTCTAATAACTAATCCCTCCACTCTTGCCTTAACCTCAACTCCCCCACCAAGTTTGTTCTGAATCAGACAAAACCTGTTGAGGTTAACCTCAACATGTGACCTGGACCTGTGACTTATTGGTCAAAAAAAAAAAAAAAAATGTTCAGCTACTTAAGTGATCCTTAACCCTTCCACATAAATGTTTAAAATCGGATTCAAACTATGTTACGGTGTTTTCTTTACACACACACACACACACACACACACACACACACACACACACATGTGCCACAAAAAGCATTACATCTGCTGAACTATTGCCTGTGCAGGTGAAAAAATCTCTATTGCCTTGATCTTATAAAATATATTTTTATCATCCAATCCTTTTTCGCGTCAAATATATTGTAGTATCAGCCCCATCGTATTGGAGAGCCTTAACCTACTAGACCACCACGCGTCCATTTCGCTATATGGTTACCACCCTGTGGGTTAAATGGTTTCCTGGTCGTTATTCATAAAATACTTGCTCATACCACCATATCTGAATTCTGGTGCCATTGCTTGTTGTGCTGTTAAGCCGTCGGAACTCTAACATGGTTTCTCATAACCAGATATTTTTTCCGGCACGACACTTTGTCCATAACTTCTGGCTTTATAAATCTCCTTTGGCAGCAGTTGACACCATGTCTTCATTCAGTCAATCGCAGGCACTTTCAGAAACGACTCTGAGATAATCAGCAGTCATTTACAAGATGATGACAGTGCCATTATTACGCTGTGGCATGGGCTTCCGTAGCTGAGTTAAGACATTTTTACCTACAATAAACGTGTCTCTCCTCAGATTTTTCATAAAGAAATACGTGAGTATTAAACGTATTGCAACCAAATAAGGTGAGGCCAGCACAATTATTGTATCACTGTACCACTGTTGAATTCCTAATCACGCTGTTAAAGTACAATAAATTCGGAAGCACTAGTAACAGAATGTGTATTGACTTGCGTGTGTCATGCATTTTGTGGTGCCAGTATCCCACAGAAAGAGGGCTGTCATTGACTTGGACATCACTAGTATGGTATGGGGTATTCATCACTGACTTCCAGAGGGTGTAGTGGATCTCTGTATCTCAATTCATGCCTATAAGAAATAAACTATAGAAAATAATAAACTGTCACTAGCTCAATTTTCTGCTCTCAAACATGTACCGTATTTGGGGCATATATTTGCTTCTAACTCCACATGAACCCTCGATAATTGGGTTCTGTTATTCATCATGCTTAGGCAGTTTTCTTCTGCAACACCTGACAACTTCACCCAAAATGGCAGTGAAGTGTTGTGCCAGACCCACTTCTTTCAATAATAACTAAATTATTTATTCAAAGAGAAGTAATCAAACCAAGATAAACAAGAAGCGGTGCCAAGGCACAGCAGACACGTCCCCGGGAGTCATGTTAGTGCTGACGTATAACCACAACAGGATATTATTTTAGTCAAAGGTTTTGCATATCAAATTTGGAGTAAATTGGGTCAAAATTGACGATTTTATACCCATTTGGAATTTTACACCTCCCGCCGCTAACTGGGGGGGGGGACCCCCCTGGTGTCATGAGGCATGTTATGAAATGCAGATTTGAAAGATGAACCTTTAGGTTTTGGTTTCATGTCGATATGACGAATTTGGAAGGAGTTATCGTGAGAAAAAAAAAATACCCGTCCCCCTTTTTTTTCTTTAACATCTTTCGGTCCTACAGCCTTGGCCTTGGCCCAGTGTGCCCATAATTTAATCAGATGATCAGAAGGTCATAGCCCACCATCCCTGCAATTTTAGTCAAAATCGCACCAGTAGTTTTTGCGTAAAGTTGTTAACAAACAGACGGACAGAGAGACAGACAACAAATAAACAGACAGACAAACCGAGTGAAAATAATACTCGCCCCCTAGCCCCTCCGGGACGGGGACGGGTAATAACCTAACCATTCTTGAAAATGTAGAACCTAACTATTCTGATATGACACAAACGTAGAACTGCATTTTTTTTTTTTTTTAGTTATCTTCTCTCCCATAAATACAAGAATGCCCCTAAGACAAAATACAGGGTGGACTATGATAGTCATTGACTGACATCAACAATTTATTACACGGCCACAGCACACTGAGATATTAATAGGCGTGTCGTGGGACAGGATGCTTCAACTTTAACATTTTTGCACGTACTAGTTCAGAAGTGTACTGCTGCACAAGAACTACAACTGATATATCTTCCTTGCTTGAAGGAAGTGTAGTAAATACACGACGTTATCTTTTATGCAAGTAAAATGGAACTAGCCTCTGGTCTTTTTTTTTTTTTCTTTTACATATAACAGCATGCCTACCTGATGGCATTCCTTCTTAATACATAATACAAACCTTGAAAAAGCTATGCAGTACTTTAAGTAAGTTGTTAAAACTAAAAAGGAAGGCTACTGATATCATGAAAAAGAAATGATGCCAATATTCAATAAATCTATGACAATACAAGATATGTAACTGTCTGCACACAAGATATGTAACTGTCTGCAACCCAGCCAAAGTTACGGCTATTAACAAGTACAGTACTTACAGAAAGTAGGGCTTAGGATCGCAGCATCCTCAAAACGTAAAATAGGAGATATGATGACATAAATAATGAAAGAAAATGAAAATAAAAACAGTGTAGTATTCAGCATACCGTGCAGTGGACGCTCAAAAATGTACAGTACATAGGGGAAACAGGACAATGAATGGATACAAAGTTAGCAGACTACAAAGCAGATGTACGGCGTCACAGAATATATAATTCCCTAGCGTTGCACATACATCAGCACAATCATTTGCCCAGGTTGTCATTTAAAAAGATCTGATTAAACGAATGAGAAAATTAGTGGAAGTACCTCGCGTTTGTGTAAAAAAAAAAAAAAAACATAGGAACAGATTTTTCATTCCATGTAGGTATACAGGAAGGATAGCATTTTTTTTTTTTTTTTGGTAATGAATGGAGGAAGGAAAAACAAAGGAAAAAAAATAGGTCCATGTGCCTAAAGGCATCCTCCATTCATAAAATACTTATAACAATTGGATTTAAAATCAAGAGGATTAAATGTATGTAGGAAGCAACTCCCAGGAAGTGAATTCCAGAGAGTAGTAGTTCTGGGGATAAATGAATTATGATAAGCAGAGGTTCTGCATTGTGGAGGAGAGAGTGTGATTTCATGGGCTTTCCCAGCTGTCCGAGTATTTCGGGAGAAAATGTGAAGGGGAGGCACAATTGTAAACAGTTCGTTAGAGCATTTACGGTAAAAATATCGATAAAATAGTGCTAAAGAAGCAACATCTCTAAGTACTGATAATGGAGGAAGGTCCTGCGTTATGGCAGGATTATTGATTTATTTTGAATTTTGTCCAACTGCCTTAATGCAACCGCTCCACATCCACTCCACAGTGGTGAACAGTATTCGATCTGAGAACGCACATGACATTTGTATATTGTGGCCATCTGCTCGTCAGTGAAGAAGTCACGAACTCTGTACTTATAAGTCCCAGTTTTTAGAAGCATTTTTAGCAAGGGATTTAACATAAGCTGTCAAGCTTGGGTTTGGGTTTAGAGTAACACCTAGGATATCAATTGTGGTGGATATGGGAATACTGACATCATTTAAAATTATGTAAGAGTCTGAGGGATTCTTTCTATTGGAGAAATTAATGTATTTAGTTTTCTGAGCATTAAATGAGACCAGATTTTTTTGTCCCCATTGATTAATTTGAGAAAAGTCCGGTTCAGAGAAATCGCTGTGTTTATTTGGGAATATAATATATCACATTGTGTAAAGGAGGTATTAAATGTGAAAGAACTATGAAGGGTCGAGTCATCAGCATAAGAGTGTATTGGGTTGTGCGTGACAGATAGGTCATTTACTGTATATGAATGAGAAGGAGGGTTGGCGCCAAAACTGATCCCTGATGTACGCCAGCATTTATGGAATGAAACTGAGAATAAATTCCATCTACGATGACCCGTATTTTTCTACTATGAAGGTAAGAAGAAATTAGAGGAACCAGTGATGCAAGGCCATAGTGTGACATCTTAGAAAATAAGGCCTGGTGCCATACTCTGTGAAATGCTTTTGAAATATCAAGTGCTACTTTGTGTGTTTCACCATGTTGGTCTATTGTTTTGTTAATCTGATGGGTAAGAAAGCAAAGAATATCTACAGTTGAACGTTCCTGTCTAAATCCATACTGCCGATCATTGATCAATTTATTGGTTCCTAGATGCTTGACTATGTGTTTGTTAATAAGTGTCTCAAAAACTTTACCGAGAACAGAAGTTATTGCAATTGGGCTATAGTTTCATGGATCAGAAGTTGCCACCTTTTTAGGAACAGGATGGATATTTGCTTCTTTCCAAGGGGCTGGAAAAACTGAGGTACGGATGCATAAGCGGATAAATTTTGCTAATACAGGGATAGGGTTGGATAATAGAATTTTCGTATAGATAGCAAAGGTCTGCAAAATTAAAGTAATTAAAAACTGTTTACATTCTGAGTAGTTTTTTCTTATTGCACTTACGAACACATTAAAAAAATCATAAAGAATGTTTCCATTAAATCAAATTTTGACACGCACAAAAAAATGTTTAAACATAGCATACCGGTATTATAAGTTTCAGTCGATGTATACAATATTGTTCTAAATTAACTGAAAATTAAAAAATATTTAGTTTCAAACATATACATAAAGGAAATAATACTCTATATTCTATTACTCACATATAACCTCTCTACTCCTCGAAACTTCTCAGTTTCTTTGCTCCAAAATTTCGTTTCGTGGCCAGTCATTTGTACACTTTTTCTGGTGCATCACTATGAATCACCCAGCAGCAGTCCACCATCATATTGACATCCCAATTTCCCTGGTACCTTCTTTCCATGTCCTTGATAGTATCCTGATGGAATCTTTCACCCTGTTCTTCGATCACTGCTCCATGATTTCTGGGGAAAAATTCCAAATGAGGATAGAAAAACTAAACTTTGATATGTTCCAATCCAGCTCCTTAAATTTGACTAACAAATTCCACATAGTTTCTTTGTAATATGGATACTTATTGTTACCCTAAAACTTTGAAATTACTTCTCTAAATGGTGCCCAAGCCTCTCGTTCCAGGTCGTTCAGCGCACTATGAAATTCTGCACCGGAAATCAGATTTCCAATAACAGGGCCAGAATACACCCTCTTTCAATTTAGCTGCAAACAAACCAGGAAGCTTTCGGCACAAATACATAAAACAGGCTCCATCTTCTGATAGGGCTTTGACAAACTACTTCATTAATCCAAGCTTAATATGAAGCGGTGGTAGCAGCACTATCTCCATTCTCCATACTAGGTCTGATTATGTTTTTGGCACCAAGCTGTAGATTTTTTTCTATCTGACCATTCCTTCTGAACCCAATGTAAGTCCTTGGCTTACAGAGAAAACATTTGAGTATTGTATACCCCGACTGCTGACCTATTTATATACACAGCACTTTCAGGTCCCCACATATGAACGAACAGTGTTCATTGTAGTTGATTATCTCGAGAAGATTTGCCAAATTCTTGTATGTTTCTTTTTAATACACAAAATGAGCAATAGGTATTGATGCGTATTTATTACGATTATGAAGAAATACTGCTTTCAGGCTGCTTTTAGATGAATCTATAAATAGTCTCCATTCTTCTGCACTATAATCTCTGACAAGTTTCTGCATTAGGCCACTTATGTCAGTGCGATAAACCAAGCATCCATCTTTCTTGAAATATAGTGCAAACTCTTTTTCTCTATTTCGGTACCAAGAGAAAGTTGTGCCTGGATGTAATCATTTTTTATCTTTTAATCGGGACCCCAAGACCTCTGCAACATCTCTGGGGATACTGAGGTCTCCTACCAAATCATAAGTTCATCCTGAAAGAATGGTTGTGGCTCATTTCTTGAACACGTTGGGACAAATTCTTCATTGTCTACTGCAGCACTTTCTTTCTTTGAGTGAGTTTCTACATAATTAAGACTATCAGGTAGAGTAGGGATTAGTAGACCAGGTCATTGTGGTACAGGTCTTACTGCTGATAACAGAATAGGATAACAATTTCTGATTTTTTGTTGTTGTGTCTTTGAACTTTGCAGGAACAAAAACACCAGTCGTTACTATGATTTTGGGTCCCTTCCATATCACCGGAATACCAAAAGCAAGAGCCTTCTTTTACCTTTTGTCCATTGTCTTAGCTCATCAACACAAACAGAGCAGACACTGTGAGGGACCCAGTCTGTGTCCTGGTAACCAAGTTTTATTCAAAATAGGTGTAATAAAGTTTTTTTTTTTTTTTTGCAAAAGGTTTTATGTTCTCTCTCTTTCTTTTTACTACAAACTTTCCCTAAATGTAACGAAAAAGATCAGAACTGTTCACACAACCTCTAAATGCCATAATATGATCGTAAACAGTACACAAAACTTAAATATAACTTTAACCCCCATTCGTCAGGAAATGTGCATACACATCAGAGTCGGGCCCCCATTTGAACCTGCACCCATCTTCTCTCATTACCATAGGGTAGGGAGGAACCCAAGGTACCCCATGGATGCACGGTTCAGTTTCTCCATGTCATTATTACAATGTGGAGTGATATCTTCCTTAGCCTCGTCATCCAATTCTGTCCCCTCATGCTCCGGGCCTACTGGAACATCGACTCCTGTCAAGGTTGAGCCTTTGGTACTGGGAAAAGGGCTTAGTGACAGTGCCATGGCTTGTGCCCTTCAGGAAACTGTGTCTTCTCTTAGTGCGAGGGGTGAGACTTCCTCCAAAGCAGGGGGAAACTACCATGTTGAAAGTGATGTGTTGCACCCTCTGTCCCCGACCTGCCCCGAGATGCCTGCAAAGGCTCTCAAAGTGCTACAGGAGGAGGGCAGGGACTATGACAGTGACGACTGCACGTCTGAGGAAGAGGTGGATGACCCTGGTCACCAAGAAAGTGAGGGAGATGGTGATGGTCATCTCCTCCATAAACACCAACGCCTCATCTTACCACCAGTCTCGCGGCCAGTTTGCCACAATCTCTCCTTCCAACGTCCCTCGTCACCACAACCCAGCACTTCGAGGGCATTATCCTCATAATCTGGACCTTCAGGTGTGGAAAGTTCCCCTCAGCGCCAACATGGTGTGACGAGGCCGCCAGCATCTCCCCAGGGAAGCCCCGCATCAGTTAAGACATCATCCCCATATTCCTTCCCCTTCACTCCCTGCCCGTGGTTGTCCCCATGCATGCACGTGGTGTGAAAAGGCGTGACGGCCAAAAATCACGGCCAAGGCTCCCGGGTGTTGGAAAAGTTGATGCCTTTGTGTGGGCGAAGGGGGAAGGATTTGAGCCCAGTGTGCCTGCCTTTGATGTTCAAGAGGCAGGTGTGCAGTATGATACGCTGTTTTCCAGCCCCAGGACTATGATGTCCTTTTCCAGGGCCATCTTCACCACTGCCATTATGGAGCACCTGGTGGCAGAAATCAATTACCATCAGGCAATCAGTGTGCACCGGTTGGATATTTCGGCCGCCGAAAGTGACAAAATGAAGGACTGGGTACCAGTGGAGATGGCGGAGTTGTTTGTGTGGCTGGCTTTGACAACGATGATGGCCCACATTAGAAAACATGTGTTCCGTGATTATTGGTCGGTAGGCGAACTTGTGGACACTCCTGTGTTTGAAAATTATATGGCCCATGATAGGCACACCCACGGACAAATGTGTTGACGCATCTCCATCCTCACTGTGAACCATGAAACCATGACGTGTGAACCCAAAGCACCTTGTAAAGTTCACACCATACAGGGGCCACCAAGGTTGGAGGGTGGGGGTGAGAAGACTGGTAAGTGAGGGGGAGTATGGCTAGTTGGAGGAGATGGGGACGGGTGGGGTCAAGTGATTCATCACGTCAGTAGTATATGCTTGCCTTTAGAGTTATATTACTATTATCTGACGCATTTAGTTTATGAAATTCATGGTTTGTTTCTCTA
Organism: Coenobita brevimanus; assembly: GCF_032717465.1. Classification (NCBI taxonomy): domain Eukaryota; kingdom Metazoa; phylum Arthropoda; class Malacostraca; order Decapoda; family Coenobitidae; genus Coenobita; species Coenobita brevimanus. Next base: position 23,107,706 of record NC_136980.1, read on the forward strand.
TCTTGAATAAATGTTTGTGGTAAACTCTTGCTTAATTCCAGAACACATAGTATGAGGGATGTTGGAAGAAGTTATGCTGCCATTTGGGCTAACTTTGGCAATTCCTGAACCCGAACCCATCATTGATGTGCAGGATAGCAGTTCTGTCAATATCAGCAGAATAGTGAAACAGTGGTTCGCAGAACACCCAGAGATAGTAGTTATTGACTGGTCCAGTAAGAGGTGTGACATTAACCCCTGCGAAAATTTTTGGTTAATAATGAGTCAGGACTGAAATGTGGGAGAAGTAAGGAAACGCCTTGCCATTAACCCCTTCACTGCGGGCATGTTTTACCAATGTTTTGCTTGTGCCGTGAGGTTATTCGGGCTCCAACAGACTCTCCAAAAAATATTTGCCAAAAATCAGTTATTAGTCCTAGAGGTATTAAAATTACATATGCTTATGGCACTTACCTTCCAGCTTTCTTTCCTGGAATGTTTTGTTGAGCCTTCGTCAGTTACCGTAGGACTTGTGGGAACCTCTGAAATTGGGTAACGAAGTCTCCACTTTACACTTCCCGACAACCCGTAATATGATTACCACAGCCAGATATTAACACTATAAACACTACGCTATGATTTTCAAGTAGTTTGGGATCCATACTCCAAAAAAAAACCCACTGTGAAAGCAATAGAAATTATGAGCGCGTCTGACCACTTCAGCACTTAAGCTAGTTTGCTCTTGATGCTCTGTCATTTATTATTCATAAAACCCCTCTCATTTTATATTTCTATTACTATACAACAGTTATATATATCTACAGTCTTTATCCATAAGTTTCCTTCAGTAGTATTAGTTTATTGTCACTGTCTTAGGGATTCAATTTCTTTCATTAAAAAATACATAGCATTCACTTTCTCGTCCTGTATACTAGCATTGAAGGTCAATGTCACTTTCATCTTCACTCTCATAACTCATAGTATGGACATCTTAGAGTGAAACTTTCACTTTCATTACTCCTGGGGTATATACTCGTATTCTTATAATACTACTCATTTACATTTCTATTTACGTTCTCTATTTTATTTACTTTATTTACACATTTCTATTTTATTTACACTGTGTTATGCTTTGCTGTCACTTGAAGTAACTTATAAAACTATTTTCCATATTTCACGTATATTTACATTCATTACTTTCACTTGCTGTTTACACATTATTTACAATTCCACTTGCACTGTTTTACTCAGTAGAAAGATCGTAGTCACTCTTTTATCAGTTGTCCAGCCCTTTACCTCTTTCCACACGAGGTTTAGTAGGAGGTAAAAGGTCACAGGGCCCTTTGCATGGGGGTGAAAAGTCCCTGAAGTCAGCAAGAGGAAACAGATTTGTGCCTCCACTTCGGAAGATGAGAGTAGACTTCGTAAAGGAGGGAGCCGGGGTGGAGGCCTACTACAAGGATATTCAGTACTACCAACATTAGCTCTTGAAACAGCTATGTATATCACTAAAATGATTGGCAGGAAATCCTAGACAATACATTATAAATTAGGTAGTTCCAGAGTGAATGTAAATATCCCTTAGGCTTCTCCCTTCCCTCCTTATATGTATATTTATTACACGAAAATAGATTATACGGCATATTAGGGGAAATAAACAGCGAAAATTAGCGAACGAGTGCACGTGAGGTGTTGTCAGGTGATAAGTGGCCAATTCCCAGTTGTATGGCACTCTCACTTACCTTATTTCTTTCTTGTATATATTATTTATGGTATAAGAATAGGGCATAGGGCTTATTTCCAATGGATGAAATCGATGAAAAATTCCAGGGAAGATTTACTTAGCGTAGTACGACCCAGGCAGAGGCGAGAGGATAGGGTAATGGAGGGGGTAGGGAGGGGAGTCAAGAACGGGGAGAAATGGCTAAATTGTCAACAATGGATAGAATACAGATGAGATTAGGAGTGCTGACTAGTGTTGGACAGTGCTTGTGCAGATAGATGACACAAGCCCCCACTTGGAAGCCCGGGTGAATTCAAAATGCCACAGAATCACAAAAGCGGCAGCCAGCGGTACTTGTTCCCCTTGCTCCCAAGCGTCACGAAAGTGACGCTATAAATGTGGTTAAGGGGTTAAGCATCAGCATATGATATGTGGAACTCTACAAGTTGCTGACCAAACAATTGCATGAATCTAAGTAGAGTCTGTGCCAAAAAGACTAAATGAAGTTGTTGATGCACAGGGTGACTTGACAGATTACTGACCTAATAATATCTGCTTTCTTATAGTTATGTTTTTGAATATGTTGTTACGTATGATCCCTGTATCATCATTTGCATGGATGTTGTAGAAAGTCGTTATTGATAAGTAATATGCTGTGTTTATATATCATG
>NC_136980.1:23110178-23235178 GCF_032717465.1 Coenobita brevimanus
AATTTTGTTTCAATCAGGCATATTATGTGTGGTTCATTTTCTCTGAGATAATCATTCATCTCTAGTAATTTAGATACCATTCCATCCACATTTGAGTACATCAACTTTATCATCTTGTTTATATACTTGCCATGACATGGTTCTACTACCTTCCTCCTTTTTCTTTCATCCTGTTTGTGTACCACTTTCGTACCTGCAATCCTATTACTTTGTAACAAAATTTCTTCTTCTCCTCTTCTGATCTTCACTTATTTTTTGTTTTTGCTTCCTCCCTTTTCTCTTTCAGTAATTCCAGTTCCTCTTGTGTTAGGCATCTTTTTATCCATACATTTTTGAACTCCTCTTTTTCCATAAGATTCTTTGCATTTTTTAGTATCTCTTCCACAGTGTTTACACTCTGGAAAGTCACCTTTAGAGGTCTTGTCTTGCTTTTCTCGTATTTCCCTAACCTTTTGTGTTCCTCTATGTCTTTACTACAGATTTCCTCTAATACTTCTTTCAGTAAGTTCATTACATTTGTCATCTCCTTTTTGTCTTTCTTGAGATCTTGTTTTTAACTTCTTCCTCTTCTATGCCAGTGATTACTATTGATTTGTTTATCTCTACTGAATCTCTGACTAACTTTTGGATTGTTTTGGATTATTCTTTTCACCTCCCTTTTTTAATGCTTTTTTCCTCCACCCTTGTTTCTAAGTCTTTCTTTACTTTCACCATTTCAGCATGTATGGTTTCTACATCATCTTTGTAGTTTTGCACAGCTTCATTCACTTGTGTTATCTTCTCCTCAATATCACTGTCTCTGGTCAATAAGACTGCTAACTTGCCTAATTGGCTCTGTGTGTTTTTGAACTCTTCCATAACACTCTCGTGATTGACTACTGTACTTGCCATTTCACTCATTTTCTTCCTAAGTGTACTCAAATTCCACTGTTAGTTCACTGATGGTTGTGTCTTTCTTTTTGGCCTCCCTTCCTAGTTTTTCTATTTCTTTCTTTTGCAAGTGCATCTGCTTCTTTATTTCATCAATTTCATTTTTGAAGAAAGCCATTTCTGGTTTGTTTACACGTTCAACCAGTGTATTGTGGGTCTCTACTTCAACCAGTTCTTGGTAGAAATCATCGTTTTACTTTTTACCTTTATCCCTTTTCTTTTCCAAATTTGCTTTACTAAAGTATGTATCCATTTTGCAATACTTAAAGTGCAAAGCATATACTTACAATCTCCGTGTTGTAGTCTAAACAAAGCCTCAGAGATGACTCAGCGTATTCTTTTCGTCTTGGTTCTATTTCCTGTTTGAACAAGTCTTTGTTTTAGACTTATTATTTTTTTCCTCTTTAATAATATTAGACAATCATTTAGTCTAACCTGGTACTGAGCTTGACTCATACAAAGATACAAATTCTAGGTAATCGCCACTGGCCGTGATGATTCGGCACGGAGGCGCGGCCGTCACACGTCCGTCCAGCTTGAATCCCTGTGTGTGTGTTTTGTTTGAGTTAGGGCGAGTCCACACGTGCTCTTGAACATATATTGGCAACACGGCAGGCAACATGTTCGGGAACATGTTTGCAGCAGTATTTGGACAGATGTATGCAAACATGTTTCAGTGCAGCTTCGAACACCTGCAGGAGAGGCGATGGGATAAGTGTATCCATACCAGGCAGTTGAAACGTCATCATGATGTTGCCAACATGATCTGGACGCTGCTGTTCCCAACATGTTTGCAACGTGTTCATTACTATGTTGCTTACATGTTGCCAGCACTTCCTCGAGCACGCATGTGGACGCGCCATTACTGTGTCAGTCTCTCTCTCTCTCTCTCTCTCTCTCTCTCTCTCTCTCTCTCTCCCTCTGATTTAGTTGGTTGGGTGGGTGGAGTTGATGAGGTTGAGTTGGTGGGTGTGGTAATTCGGTGCATCGCCAGGGTGGGTGGACAGTGGTAATGGTGGAGAGGGGGAGGGGGACAGTTGTTGGGTGTGGTGTGTGGAGTGGTTTTGGGTGGGTTGTAGGGGTAATTGGGTTTGGGGGGATGCGTTTGATGGGCGGGGTGGGCAGGTGGCTGGATATGTGGGTGGTCGGGGAGGGGTCGGTAAGTTAGGTTTGGATAAGATGAGTTTGATGGATAAGTCGGGTTCAAATGGGTGAATGAGGTGGAAGTGTGAATGGCGTTGGGTAAGAAGGGTGCTTAAGCATGTGGATGGGCAGGTGGGTCTGTGGGAGGAGTGGGTAGACAGGATAGGTGGATGAGCAGGGTGAGGTGGGTGGGGAGTGTTCTGGGAGAGGTGGGAGGGTTGTGTGGATGGATGAGATGGATGGCATTGTTGGGTGAGCAGGGTGGGTGGAATTCGTGAGTGGAGAGGATGGGTGTTAGGGGTCGTTGGGCACGATAGGTTGTTGGGATGTGTGGATAGAGTCGCCAGGGTGAGGGGGCACCGTTAGTTCCCAGGGAGGCTGAGACGATTGCGTGGTCGGGATGATCTAAGTGGGTAGTTGGGTTGGATGGCTGGATGGATTCAGGGTAGAGAAGTGAATGAGTGAATGTGTTGAGTGGCATTGTCGGGTGAGCTTCGTGTATGGCATTCGTGGGTTAGCAGGGTGAATAGCAGGGATCGGTGGGCTGGGTGGGTGGCCGGAATGAGGTCGATGGGTTGTGTTGGATGGGTAGAGTGGATAGGTGGATAAGTAGTTGGGTGCATATGTGGCTGTCCTAATGACAAGGCTAGAGAGAGACTTATGTGTCCAAATAACTTTTAACTGTTACTTGGATTTTAGTCTATTGCTTAGAAAACGTTGGATAAATATTTTGAAGCCAAACTCTATACATTAAGGTCATTGTATTGAAATCTGCTAAAACTTCGATATAATCACTTCTCATGGAACTGGAGATGGATCTATGCACTTGATAATACATCTAATAGTAAGATAAATGAAAGTAACATTACATGCGTCAAGACGTGAGAGTTAGCGAAGCTTCATATCTCCGATCCATCAGCCTAACGAATCAGTTATTTGGTGGGGGTAAGGAGGGGGAGCTGGGGGGGGAGGTAGACGTGTGCGATTAACCTGACCTCTAGTGGCCGAATACCTTGTATCACGAATTTCTGTCCAGAGGTGTACATCTAGTTCTATTTCCTTGACTTGCAGATATTTCTTTGTTAATATTATAATTCCTCCTCCTTTTTTCAAGCTTCCCATCTCATCTCCATATATTCTATTCCTCTAGATTTAGTATCGTTTGATATCCTTGATGTTAATTTTTTTTCAATTAGGCAAAAAATATGTGGTTCCTTTTCTTTGATATAATCATTCATTTCTAGTAATTTAGATACTGTTCCATCTAACTTTGAGTACATCAACTTAATCATCTTAATTACAAACTGGTCATGACTTGGGCCTACCACCTTTCTTCTTTTTACTCCCTCCTATTTATGTACCACTTTCGAATCTACAGTCCAATTACTTTGTAAAAAAAAAAAAAAAAATGTGCTCTTCTCTTCCTCTGATCTTCCCTCATTCTTTGTTTTTGGTTCCTCCCTCTTTTCCTTTAGTAATCCAAGTTCCTTCTGAGTTAGGCATCTCTTTATCCATACATTTTTGAAGTCCTCTTTTTCCATAAGTTTGTTTGCATTTTTCAGGTTTCCTCCACAGTGTTTACACTCTGGAAGGTTACTTTCAGGGGCCTTGATTTATTTTTCTCATATTTCCCTAGTCTTTTGTGTTCCTCTATGTCTTTACTACAGATTTCCTCTTTCACTTCCTTCAATATGTTCATTACATTTGTCATCTCCCTTGTGTCTCTCGAAATCTTGTTTCTTAGTTCTTCCTCATCTATACCAGTGATTACTATTGATTTGTTGATGTCTGCTGAATCTCTGACCAATTTTGGATTATTTTGGATTATTTTCTTCACATCTTTTTTAATGCTCTTTTCTTTAACTCTTGTTTCTAAGTCTTTCCTTACTGTTACCATTTCAGGATATGTGGTTTCATCATTTTTGTAGCTTAGTATCGCTTCTTTTTACCCGGATTATCTTCTCCTCAGTATCACTACTATGATGTAATTCAGAGTGCTTGCCTGCCTTATTGTCTCTGTATCATGGCTTCTGAACTCTTCCATAATACTTTCCTCAGTGGTTGACCATACTGACTGTGGCTTGCCAGTATTTCACTAATCCTCCTTCTAAATGTACCGGCCTCAATTGATAATTCATCAATTGTTGTGTCTTTCTTATTAATCTCCTTCACCAAATTGTCATTTTCTTCCATCTGCATATGCAACTGTTTTTTTTTTTATTTCGTCTACTTCACTTTGAAAAGCCTTCTCTAGTCTGTGCACTCGTTCAACCAGTTTATTATGCATCTCCATTTCCACAATTTCCTGTGTGTGTGTGTGTGTGTGTGGTTTCCATTGTTAATGTAGTCTGGTGTAAAGGTGATAGTTCTAATTGGTTACTATTATCATTGTTTGATGGTGGTGTTTATTATGGGTTCATCGATTTGTGTTTTTATATATGCTGTTTTAGTCAAGACTATAATGAGTCGTCGTGGTCTTTATTGTGAACTCTTACGATTGTGTTTACTGTGCCTGATTTCTATAGCTGTTATGTGGTACTGTGTGTGTTTTGTGTATTCTGTGTAATATTATTTGTTTGTTGTAGTTATGGTTGTAGTTGATTGCTTTGTTTGTGATTTCGTGTGTTTCTAAAAACTGTGGATGATAAGTGTGATTCTTCTTCTGCATGTTTGTAATTTCGTTTATTATGAGATGTTGTGGTTCTTACAATAATGTGATGGTAGTTGTTAGTCAGAGTTGTAGTTGTGGCTGCTATTATTAATATTATTCTGGTTGTTGCAATGTCCTATGTTGTGGAGGTAGTTGTAGGTGTAATAATGGTTACATTGGTAGTGGTTGCCATGGTAATGGTTCTTGTGGTAATGGTAAATGTAGTAATGGGTGCTGGTGGCAGTTGCTGTGGTCGTTGTTGTTGTGGTAGTAAATTCTGCAGGAGGCTGTTGCAGGATATCATATTGAACCAATTCCTTTGCCTGAGAACTATCTTGACTGTGGCAGCTGTGAGAGCAACTGTTGACATTGTGGCTTCTGTTGCTCGAGCTTTAACCCGCCCCGTCCCAACCACTTTTCCACCACTGACTCCCCCCAATCCCGACCATTTTTGGAAACTTTGTTTTTGGCTCAAACCTCCGCTTTTGGTGAAAAACATTGAAAAATCATGGAGAAATCGCTCACCTTAGGTTTAAAATACTCGATACAGGTAGCAGTACGTCCTCATCTTACTGTGTTTTCTATCAGGCTGGCTCCAAAGAAAACGAGTTCTATGGGAGGGTAACCATTCCACACCACTCATAAACGGTATTTATTTATTTATTTGATACGAATTTATATGTAGTATGAGAGTATATTAGTTTTCACACAGTAATATAGATAATATAAGCATTGTTTCACTCTCAACACACGTCAACATACCTGACCTTTTTTGGCAACATTACCTGATCATCATTTCTGACTGTCTCTTCCTCTAATGCTATTTAAAGTTTGTCCTCCACATTCTCATCGATTGGGGAATCACTCTGGCCCTGAATTTCGCACCGTGGCACGACATGTCTTTACTGGCCAGGTCACTGGTAACAGGTGAATTGCCGAGACCATGCCATGCGGGGAGGAGGGGGAGGTCATGCTGGGTAAGGCATTGTCCCTGCCTGGCATCTTGTAGAGGAAGGTGTCCCGTGTATACGTACCAAAAATCACTCACGAAAATTGAAAATTGTGCAAATTAGGGACCCTGCAATTGATTTGCGTTTATGTACGTCAACGGGATTGGCAGTGACAAAACATGTGGACGTTCATTCACGTCAATGGGACGCAGCGGGTTAATTGGGAATATGGCATGTTTCTAGTTATTATTGTTGTATTGTGATTATTAAGCTGGGATTTATGCTCACAGTGCTTATAGTTATTATTAATGTAGTTGTTGCATCTTTGTATTTTGTGTTGTTTTCTGTTTTAATATGATTTTGTTTACTGTTGTTGACTGCTATGCCTGTCATTGTTGGTATTGTAATCGTCTGCTTTAAGCAAAGAAGCGAGACGATATAATTTTTCTGTGTGTTCTTACCTACCTAATTGTTCTTACCTAATTGTATCTTTACAGGAATGAGTCAAGCTTCCGGTACTGTCCCATGTCTTAAACCATATTTATCGTACATATCCTTAAATTTTGGTGAATTGTTTTGGCACACACTATTTCATTCGGTAATGCATTCCATTGATCAATTGCTCTGTTTGGGAAACTGAATTTCCTTACGTCTTTATCACCTCTCTTCTTATGCAGTTTTTTGCAGTTTACTCTTGCTGATGCTTCTCCATATGTTAAGTAATCATTTATGTCTATTTTCTCCTTTCCTGATATGCATTTATATAGCACTATCATGTCACCTCTTTTTCCTTCTCTCCTGTAGTGTTGGTAGATTCTGTTTATTTAGTCTTTCTTCGTAGCTTAGGTCCCTTAAGCTTGGTATCCATCTTGTAGCAGCCCTTTGAACTTTTTCAATCTTGTCTATGTGCTTTTTGAGATGAGGACTCCAGACTACTGATGCATATTTCAGGGTTGGTCTATTGAATGGTGTTATTATCCTTCTTAGCATGTCTTCATTTATGTATGTGAATGCTATTCTCATATTTGCAAGCAGTGTATACATGTTCCGTACTTTCTCGCTGATGTGGTCAGCCGGAGATAGTCTGATATTGATAATCACACCTAGGTCTTTCTCTTTTTCTGATGTGTATAGGGTTTTATTTCCTAACTTATAATCCCAATCAGGTCTTTTTCCATTTTTACCAAACTTGATTACATGACACTTGTCCACACTGAATTCCATTTGCCATGTACTACTCCATTCATGAAGTTTATTTAATTCTTCTTGTAGCTCTTTACAAGAGTCTGTGTTAGTAATTCTCCTTTGTATTTTTGCATCATCTGCAAACATATTCAGATAGCCCTCATTTCCAGTGTTACTGTTTATATCATTTATATACACTAAAAACATGATTGGTGCCAGCACTGAACCCTGTGGTACTCCACTAGTCACTTCTTTCCATGATGAGTAGTTTCCTCTTAGTACTGTCCTCATTTCTCTTTTTATGAGAAAGTCTTGCATCCAACAAAACAATTTGCCTCGAATTCCTCCTTGATGGTACAGTTTCCATAAAAGTCTTTGGTGTGGTACTGTGTCAAAAGCTTTCTTGAAATCTAAATAGATACTGTCCACCCATCCTTCCCTTTCCTGTATTGTGTTTGTTACTCTGTCATAGTAGCTCAACAGATTAGTAACACATGATTTTCCTTTTCTGAAACCAAACTGTCTTTATGTTATCATACTGTGTTCTTCTAGATGGTTTACCCAAGCTTTTCTTATAAGTTTTTCTAATACCTTGCTTACAACACTGGTCAGTGATACTGGTCGGTAGTTGAGTGGATTTTGTCTATTTCCTTTCTTGAATAAGGAGACAATATTTGCTTTTTTCCAAATATCAGGTAGTTTACCTTGACTCAAGGATTTCTTGAAAATTAAAAATAATGGTTTACATAACTCCTTTGCACATTCTCGTAATACCCAACATGAAATTTCATCAGGACCACTTGCTTTTCCTCTGTCTGATCTACTTAACTCCTCCTGTAGTACTTTTTCTGCTATTTGTATATCTGGTAGTATGTGTGGTCATGCGTGTTCCACATAGTCCCTCTCAAAAATTTTTTCTTCTGTAAAAACTAATTGGAAATTCTTATTTAGTGCTTCACAAATATCTTTCTCTTTTGTATAAGTGATTCCCTCGTCCGTAATGGATTGTATTATATCTTTTACTTTAGTTTTGCTTCTAATGTAGTTGTAAAACGTCTTTGGTTGATCATTACTTTTATTTATTATATCCTCCTCAAACTGTTTTTGGGCTTCCCTCCTTATTCTTGTATAGTCATTGCTTGCCTGTTGGTAATTATTATTCGCCCTTTCACTATTGTGTCTTCTGTATCTATTCCACAACAAATCTCTTCCTTCTTTTGATTTTTTACATTCTGTATTGAACCATTTCTGTATTTTCTTATCTTCTTTGTGCTGCGGGATGTACTTCTGGACTCCTATTTCATAAAATTCACAAAATTTTTTATATACAGCATTTAAATCTTGCCCTCTAAGCTCATTTTCCCAGTCAACTTCTAAGAAATACGTCTTTAGGTCTTGATAATTTCCCTTTTTATAGTCTAGGCTCTTTTTGTAACTATCATTGCTGTTTACTATGTCATATGCTATCCTGAAGTTATAATTTAGTACTGCATGATCGCTTTTGCCGAGTGGAGGGTGATATATTAAACTGTCAATATCATTTTCTTGCCTTGTAAATATTAGATCTAGCACTAAAGGTACATCAAGTCCTCTTTTTCTGGTGGTTTCTCTCACATGTTGCGTTAAGAAAAACTCTTGTACTAGATCCAGGAGCTTTTGGTCCCAACAGCTTTCTTGGCTATTTATATCTAAAGTATTCCAATTTATATTTGTATTGAAGTCCCCAGTTAGTATAATTCTTTCCGATTTCTCTTCCATTTTATGTAGCAATGATCTTACACTCTGAATTGTACTCTCTGCCAGGTCCTCATATTCGTCTCTTTCCCACGTGTTTGATCTGGGTGGCATGTACAAATTGGCTACAATTACTTTACCTTCAGATGTGTCGATCTCTACTGCAATCAGTTCTACTTGTGATGGTATATCTAGTTTTATTTCCTTGACTTTTAGATTTTTCTTAGTTAATATTATAATTCCTCCTCCTTTTTTAAAATATCTGTCTCTTCTCCATATATTGTATTCCTCTAAGTTTAGTATGTCATTTGATATCGTTGGTATTAATTTTGTTTCAGTTAGGCATATTATTTGTGGTTCATTTTCTCTTGGGAATATCATTCATCTCTAGTAATTTAGATACCATTCTATCCACATTTGAGTACATCAACTTTATCATCTTGTTTATATACTTGTCATGACATAGTTCTACTACCTTCCTCCTTTTTCTTCCATCCTGTTTGTGTACCACTTTCGTACCTGCAATCCTATTACTTTGTAAAAAAATTTCTTCTTCTCCTCTTATGATCTTCCCTCATTTATTGTTTTTGCTTCCTCCCTTTTCTCTTTCAGTAAATCCAGTTCCTCTTGTGTTAGGCATCTTTTTATCCATACATTTTTGAACTCCTCTTTTTCCTTAAGATTCTTTGCATTTTTTAGTATCTCTTCCACAGTGTTTACACTCTGGAAAGTCACCTTTAGAGGTCTTGTCTTGCTTTTCTCATATTTCCCTAACCTTTTGTGTTCCTCTATGTCTTTACTACAGATTTCCTCTGATACTTCTTTCAGTAAACTCATTACCTTTGCCATCTCCTTTTTGTCTCTTGTGATCTTGTTTTTAACTTCCTCCTCTTCTATATCAGTGATTACTATTGATTTGTTTATCTCTACTGAATCTCTGACTAACTTTGGATTGTTTTGGATTATTCTTTTCACCTCCTTTTTAATGCTTTTTTCCTCCACCCTTGTTTCTAAGTTTTTCTTTACTTTCACCATTTGAGCATACGTGGTTTCTACATCATTTTTGTAGCTTTGCACAGCTTCATTCACTTGTTTATCTTCTCCTCAATATCACTGCTCTGATCAATAAGACTGCTAACTTGCCTAATTGGCTCTGTGTCATTTTTGAACTCTTCCATAACACTTTCGTGATTGACTACTGTACTTGCCATTTCACTCATTTTCTTCCTAAGTGTACTCAATTCCACTGTTAGTTCACTGATGGTTGTGTCTTTCTTATTGGCCTCCCTTCCTAGTTTCTCTATTTCTTCCTTTTGCAAGTGCATCTGCTTCTTTATTTCATCAATTTTATTTTTGAAAGCCATTTCTAGTTTGTTTACACGTTCAACCAGTATATTGTGGGTCTCTACTTCAACCAGTTCTTGGCAGAAATCATCATTTTGCTTTTTACCTTTATCCCTTTTCTTTTCCAAATTTGCTTTACTGAAGTATGTATCCATTTTGCAATACTTAAAGTGCAAAGCATGTACTTACAATCTCCGTGTTGTTGTAGTCTAAACAAACGTCAGAGATGACTTAGCGTATTCTGTCATCTTGGTTCTATTTCCTGTTTTTAAAAGTCTTGTTTAAACTTATTATTTTTTTCCTTTTAATAATGAACAATCATTTATTCTAACCTGGTACTGAGCTTGACTCATACAAAGATACTATTTAGGTAATGCCACTGGCCGTGATGATTTGGTACGGAGCGCCGGTGTCACACGTCCACCTAGATTGAATCCCTGTGTGTGTGTGTGTGTGTGTGTGTGTGTGTATGTACTCAATATATATAAAAAAAATTGAGGGCAAAATTTCTATAACCTCCAGGAAATAACCACCACGCAAGGGTACTTCTGGTGAGGATTTGATCAAACTTGACTTAATATCAGATGCCATATATAATCATCGTCTGCCTTTAGCAAGGTAAGGCGACATAGTTTTTGTCAGTGTGTGTGTGTATGTGATGTCAAAATTTCTCAAAAACTTGTGAATGAATTTTCACCAAACCTTCAGGAAATATCAAGTATGATGATGTGCAGAAACCCACCACTTATTGTGAGGAATTGATAAAAAACGACCCAGTGCCAGCCACAATGTGAATTGGCATTTTTGTGAAACTCGGTGACTGAATTCCGTAGAGTTTAACGTTTTTTTTTTTTTTTTTTTTTTAATCGGCACTCTTATAATATAGTTTTTTCAAGTGTGTGTGTGTGTGTGTGTGTGTGTCTGTGTCTGTATCTGTGTGTGTGTCTGTGTGTCTGTGTGTGTTTTGCCAAAATACACCTTCAATTCTGCTTTGCAGGTAGCTTGTACCTTAGCCAACAGCATATTTTGGCAGGTGATTAGCATTTGGCCCCCGAATGCTTTTGTTTCATCTTTATCATGGATTGGGGTTTTGTGAAACATGATGATTGAAATCTGTAGAGTTTTCCGTTTTCTTAAAATTTGGTTTGTAGGTAACTTACTTTATCCAACAACATATTTTGGTGGGCAGTTGGCATTCAGCCCCCAATTGCTTTCATTTGTTTTTGTTATGTGTACTTGTAATTACAAATATAAAGACTAATCATGGAAGCTACTATAGTCTGTTGCCATGTTATTTCAGCTGACCGTTACATCCATAGTCATGGCTCTTGACCCGTCACTTCCCTAGGTTTTCCTCACCTATGACATCCCCCAGTCCCGAGACTTTTTGGAAATTTTTTTTTTTTTGCTAAAACTTCCGCTTAGGTCGAGAAACGAAGGAAAATCACAAAGAAAGTGGTTTCCGCGGTCTATAAGTGGTCCGTACAGGTGTGGTTCCCCCCGGCAGGTATGGTGTTCTGTAATGGGCTGGATATGAGTTTACGTTTTCTATGGTAAGGAATAATGGGAGAAACAACACACAACACCTCTATATTTATTAAATTTGAACTAATAAACAATAACAGTAACAATATAATGGATTTCAGACACATATATATGAAAAATAAGCATTGTACCATTGCTCGAGCATAGCGAGTTTGGTCTGAGTCGTAACGTGCTATATGCTAAGTGTCTGGTATGAGTCAACCTACCATTTTTTCTACTTGTATACTTCTGTTTCAATGACATTTTACCAATTACAACTGTTTGTAAGTGTTTTCAGATGTTTTCATTCATTATGATGACATGCAGTATAAGTATAGCGCACATCAGCTTAGTGTTTAATTTCGCTATGACTCGTATTTCAATATACCAAATTGTTTTATCACTTTCCAATTATTTTCCCCTTTACATAGAACCTTTCCTCCACCACTGTAAAGGTTTTCAATTATTTTCATTCATTACGAGGGCATTTAGCGATATGCTAGCGCATATTCACGTAGCAACCACGATCTCAAACACTCGTGTTTCATCATCTACTTTATTTATTCACTCCACTTATAATTTCCTACTTACATTACACACGTTTACACCCATATAATGCACTGTACATACTGCCATTATTTGTTCAAGTGAGCGTGAGAATATTGCATGAAAATACCCTCGCAAGGAATGTTTCGACAAACATAATACTCACACAGTTATATACTAATTCACTCACACACTTATATACTAATTATTCACTTTATCACTTGCTGACTTTTATTTTGACTAATACGTGCCTTATTCATTCAACTGAGCGTCAGGAAATCGCATCTCTATACACACGCTATGAATATTTGACTTAGAATATATATCAGCACTTACAATAATTTGAACATATATTATACCCGAAAGAATTTCCAATAATAATAATGATATAATTACGGGCCGTATTTATTGCACTGAGCGACAGAATATTGCATCATAAAACCTTCGCTATGTAAGTTTCAACTTAGGGCAGATTTATATACTTACATACAATGTTTTCACTTATGTTCTACCCGTATGCACTTTATACTAATATTTGGAGATCAACACGACTGATAATTTCACTGAGCGTCTGTCTGTCTCATTTACCTCATAATTTCTGCGTCCTTTCGCATTCACACCATACTAAAATTGCATCAACGTGTGATATTCACTAAAACATGGGTAAATACAGAGACCCACGTCACACTGCACGCACTCATAGCGGGTGTCCTTCCTCTGTGTCGTGAGTCTCACCTGGGAATTACTGCACACGTGACACTTGCGTTGGGGCCTAGGTCTGTTTGGCTAGTGAGGGATAGGAGTGGGGAAATGGCGGCCGAATATTCTCTGGGGAGTTTGGGCAATATGGGCAGTGCGGGTGCGATGTTGGGGCCTTTCAACAGCATACTTTGCAAAGATTTCTCTTGTGAGCTCCCTCACAAACCCTTCAAAGGTTTCCTGAACTCCTGTTGTCATGGCGTGAAGGTAGTGGCAATTCAGAGCAGTGATATCTAGCAAGTGAAATAACAGTTTTTTATACCACTTCATCGTGGTCCTGGCACACTCTACCGTCGATATCATGGAGTCTGACTGGTCCACGAGGCGCATGTTTATATTGTAATCCATAACACACTCAGGTTTCCAAACACGACACCTGTTCTCGCTACGGTAATCTACGGAATCAGTACGGTGCATCAAGGGGTGATGAACCGTGGACAAGAGGCTTACTTGTATGTTGTGGTTCCACATTGTTGCAAGGATGTTGTTGGCTTTGAAGAAGACAACCTCATTTCCTTGCAAGTTTCCGCCCTACCATGGCCATGTGACGCCGGTTCACCTTTACGGTTCCACAGACTCCCGTTTCATGTGTGTGAAGATAACGAGCGAGAAGAGGGCTAGTGTACCAATTGTCGAGGTAGAGAACATGACCACGATGAAGGTAGTCTTCTATCATCGTCTTTACCACTGCTCCCGACAGTCCAATACTTCGATCTTCTATTATGTCTGTCTGTGCACCGGTGTACAAGACTATGTCTTGCACGTATCCAGTCCTACAGTCGCACATAACAAAGATCTTGAACCCAAAACGGTGCCTTTTACTGGGTATATACTGTCTGAATGAAATATTGACTCTCCACAACACGAGACGCTCGTCTATGACGAGGTCTCTATAGGGATAGAATGAGGAACGAAAGGTTTGCCTCAGGTGATCAAAGACCAACCTAATTCGCCTCATTTTATCAGTGTTGTTTGCATTTGTAGGGTCATGAGCATCATAGAAATGGAGGCGACTTAGAATTTGTTGAAACCGATTACGGCTCATCACTTAACCAAATATTGGGGTAAACATAACAGGGTCCCTAGTCCAGTAAGTAGGAATTCTATTCCTTCTTATAATACCCATCAAAAGGACCAGGGCAAAAAATAAGAACATTTCTGGAAGGGAGACAGGGTTATCATAGATGATAGAATGCCTACTCCTTGTTCCCAATCTTTCACTCTCTAGGCACTGGGCGCTTGCAAACAGGTTTGTTTGGTGTACAATCTGATCAACAAATGCCTCACTGAAAAATAGGTGGAAAAAATCCAACCTGGTGGAATTACGGTGAATTCCCGGAGCAATGCAGCCAGATCGCCCCAGCTCAGTGAAGGGGTGAATGAGGGGAAAAAAAATCACTCCCATCCTCCTAATCCCACGACACAAATCCCTCGTCCCCATCAGCCACATCACCGCCTTCGTCTGGGTGGGGAGGAGATCCTGGTTGGGGAGGTGGGGGAGAACGAGTGCGGAGGGCTTCCCCACTGTCACTCCTCTTCCCTCTGCCTTTACCCTTTCCCTTTCCCTTACCCTTACGGCCTTGAGGAACATTAGGGGGCTGTGGGGATGAAATAGGGGAATATTGGGGAGCAGAAGACGTGCTGGGGAGTGGTTCCTCCCCACCTTCCCCCTCCATGACAACACCACGTGCTTTCTTACGTACCCTAGCTCGACCACGTGTAAGGGGATATTGGGGAGCATAAGACGTGCTGGGGAGTGGTTCCTCCCCACCTTCCCCCTCCATTACAACACTACGTGCTCTCTCACGCACCCTAGCTTGACCACGTGTTAGGGGATATTTGGGAGCATAAGACGTGCTTTGGAGTGGTTCCTCCCCACCTTCCCCCTCCCTCACAACCCCACGTGATAAGGAATGCACCCGCACTGGCCCACGTGATCCACTATGCCGCCTCACACTACTTAGGGAGAGCAATGATTCACTCACGTCACTCTCACTTTCCCTAATCCTCCCTGGACTTTCCCTTTCACCCCCCACTCCCTCCACTTGACTTCCTAGCTCCCCAAACAAAATGCTAGGCCCATACCTGCTCATACGACGTGGTGTGCGCTCTGGGCCACGATGTGTTATTACCTCACGTCCATACCATGTGGCAGCACGTCCCATGGCTCCGTCCTCGTCCTCATCCTCGTCCTCGTCCTCAAATTCTGGTTCCAAATCACGCTGGGGATAGGGATAGGATATTGCACGTGCCTTCTTTGCCTCCTGCCCCTCTCTAGCAGCACGGTAAGTCACATACTGCCGCTTCCTGGGAGACAGAACTTCCTCGTCACTGCTAGTGGTTTCTTCCTCTTCTGGCTGCACATAATCCTTGTCCATATCCTCGTCGTCCAGTGGGGAATCACTGTCACCAGTAAAGGTGTCCAGGGCGACTTGAATTTCGCTGTCGGAGAGACCTCTCTTAGCCATGTCTGAGCAGGACCGTGGCTACCAGGTGAGTGGACGAGTGGTGGGCTAGCACGGGTCTCGCAGGGTCGCCGAGTGTCCCCGCCTGGTGGCAGGTAGGGGAAGGTCATGCGAGGGTATGTACCGCAAATCAAGCGAGAATTTTGAAAATTGTCGAAATTATGAACATTGCAATTGCACGACGTACCGGTACGTCGCCGGGACTGGCAAATGCAAATCGTTGCAACGTACCCATACGTCGACGGGACAGGGCGGGTTAATGGTGTTGCATGTTTGTGTCTTGTGTTTTAACCCAAGGCGTCTCGATAACGTATGGATATGTTGCAACGTTTTGTCACGGTGAATCCAGATGACGTATCCATACGTTTTGCAGTTGCAAGGTCTTTCATTTCCACAATTTTCAAATTTCACACATGATTTTTGGTACGTAGATGCAGGACCTTTGTCTACCTGCCGTCCAGGTGGGGACACTGTCTTATCCCGTGTGACTTCCTCATCCTCCCCACATGCCATTGTCTCGGCAACTCACCTGTTAGCAGTGACCTGGCCAGTAAAGATATGTCATGCCATGGTACAAAATTCAAGGCAAGAGTGATTCCCCAATCGATGATGATGTGGAGGACAAATATTACTTGGCACCAGAGGAAGAAGCAGGCAGAAGTGATGATGAGGTAACGTGTAATGTCATGTTATCTATGTATTTGTCAATGGTATGTATTTGTCAATATTATGTTATCTATGTATTTGTCAATGGTATGTATTTGTCAATATTATGTTATCTATGTATTTGTCAATGGCATGTATTTGTCAATATTATGTTATGTATGTATTTGTCAATGGTGTGTGCATGTGTGTGTGTGTGTGTGTGTGTGTGCAAGGGTGTTGACCAACTAGTTTATGCCTCTGCGACATGAATGGTTGGGGGGGGTGCAGTTAAACGGAGGTGAGAAGGGACAGCCAGCGAGACCGAGGCGGGCAGATGACCTCCAGCCCTCAAGCAGTGTGGACTTGTGTATCAATTGGACGAGCTGGGCAGCGGTAATAAAGGAGTGTCACGACAACATCATCATTTGATTGTCCGCTACAAGCTATCTAGGCAACATGGAGGATGATAAGAAGACCGACATTCCTACAACAACATTAATACCATTTGATGCTTGCCTGATTCTGGAGTATGATGGCTCTATGGGCATTCTGTAGTGTGTCACACGGGTGGAGATGTTGTGTCAGCTCCGTGGAGTTGCCTCGAATCAGTTCTACCACTACGGCTGACAGGTGGGGCATTCGCTGTGTGGTCACAATTGCCAGTTGCCAGCCGCTGTTCACTGACAGAGGTGAAGAAAGCACTGTATGCAGCATTCGCCCTAGATCAATGTGCAGCATTTGAAGCTTTTACTGCATGTCGGCTACAGACAAGTGAGTCAGTTGACGTCTTCCTGGCTGACCTCCAACAGCTGTCGACTTTGTTGGCATGTCTGACCGTACTCTGGCATGTGCACACATGGCAGGACTACCAGACGATATTCGTCGTGCTATTCACGCTGGGTCAAGAGCTGAGGGACTAGATTTAAACAGTGTGTTGGCCCGGACTCGTGCCATGCTTAGTGACGAGTGTGTGGCTGCTGCTGGGATTTCAGCACCAGTGCAAGACCAAATGCGGGTGCAACTGCCTGGGAGAACACATCGCCTTCATCGTTGCTGGACCTGTGGCCAGCCAGGAGATTTTGCTGCTGCATGTCCTCGGATGGGAAAGGACATTGGAGGGGTGGCATCAGCGCCAGCGTACTCTCTTGGAAGCCAGTAAGTAGCGCTCTTCCTGTAGTTCAGCTGCTTGTTAACGGGCGGTGGTGCCAAGTTCTTGTCGACACTGGTTGCACAGACACCATAGCACATGCCCCTTGTTGCATGTAGTGGCAACCGCAGATGACCAGCATCACAATGATTAGTGGAGATTTTTTTCTGGTGCACTGGGACAGGCAGTGTGACAGTGGAAACTCCTGATGGCCAGAACACCTGGGTGTGCATGATGGTGGTGCGTGAGCAGCCTTTGGGTGTAGATGTTGTGCTCGGCATCACTGGCATCTCAGCACTTGGCAGCATCATAGTGAAGTCTCCATCAGAAGTCCAATTCTGTAGCACTAGGAGGTTGTGTGGAGCTGCATCGTCGACTCTGAGACCGCTGGCAGTGGATGCGGCTGATTTCAGTGTATGATTTGAAGTAAGACATCGAATGTGGATGGTGTCATGGAAATGGATGAATGGAGCAGCACCTGACTGCATAATACTGTGGCACAGTACAACATATCCCCGTCCATGCACCAGGAGTTTGACCAGGAACTGAAGTCATGGATCAAGAACGGCTGGTTGGTACCCTACTACGAACAGCAACATGGGGCGCCACGAGGGCTTATGCCGCTCATGGCTGTTCGTCAGAATAACGGCAGTAAAGTACGGCCAGTGCTAGACTACCGTGAGCTAAACGACTACGTAACTGGCTTTACTGCTAATAGCGATGTATGTGCTGATCAGATGCACAAGTGGCGCTGACATGGAGGTAATGTGGCTTTTCTTAACCTATGCAAGGCTTATCTGCAGGTGCATGTCAATCAGCAACTGTGGCCATTTCAGACAGTGATGGTACGAGACCAGCGCTACTGTTTGATGCGCCTTGGCTTTGGCCTCAACATAGCTCCTTTGGTCATGAAGGTTGTCGATAAGAACATCTTGGCTCAGGACCCAGATATTGAGCATGCATTGTTGTCTTCCACGATGATCTATTAGTGAATGAGGACCTAGCCAGTACAGAGCAGGTAGCAGCACATTTTGCTGCATTCGGCCTGGAATGCAGGCCACCGAACTGTGCAGCTGATGGGGCACGACTGCTAGGGTTGCACGTGCACTCATCAGATGGCCAGTTGAAGTGGACACATGACAATCCAGTCGACCCACCACCGACAAGAGTGACGCGTCATGCTGTGTTCGCATGGTGCGGACAGTTAGTTGTGCACTTGCCAGTAGGAGGGTGGCTCCGGCCAGCAGCTGTGTGAATTAAATCCCGAGCAAATGCAGTGACATAGGGCTGGGATGACATCGTGGATGATGACTCCCTGCTTCAACAGATGGAGTATGTGGCAGCACGGCTGGTCAGGGAAGATCCATGTTGTGGCCTTTGGTGTGTGTATGGCAACTGGGTAGTCGTGTGGACAGACACAAGTGCTCTAGCTGCTGGAGTTGTTTTAGAGATGCCACAAGGCGGTGTAATTGAAGATGCATGCTGGCTGCGGTGGGACATCACACATCAACATGGTGGAGCTGGACGCAGCAGTCCGAGCAGTGAAATTGGCAATCCCTTGGGGTATGAAGAACACTGAGTTACGGACAGACTGCCACAGTATGTCATTGGATTGATGATGCACTGAGTGGTCATGCACGACTTCGAACGAAGGCTCACGGAGAGATGTTGATTCGCTGCTGAGTCGAAATCAGAGAGGGTGGTACCTGTGATGATGATGATGATGATGATAATGATGATGATAAAGGCAACTGTGATGATCATAATGGTTGTATTTGATGGAAGAACCTTGGTTACAGGTGGCGTGCAGGGAAGTGTGGGAAGGACGATGAAGAACAAATCAGTGGTGGTTGAAAAGAAAAATGTGTGCGGGATAGGTGAAAAAGAGTGGGTAGGGTGTTAAAATAATGTTATTCCATGTTATGTTTGATTTTGAAAGTGAGTGTTGTGACTGACAGCAGCTTTGGCAGTGACTGTGATGCTGTGCATGGTTTATCCTGTACCTGTCCAGATAGAACTTTTGACTGCAATAACTGTTTTTCTTCCTTTTTTTAGGGGGTTCATTTTCTTATTATATTCTTGATCCCGCAGGACGACTTTTTGCTGGGCCTTAGAAAGACGTTACTGTAATGAAGAATTCATGTTTTGCTTGTGGTAAATGCTTGTTTTTGTTTTGTTTTTTTAAGCAAGAGATAGAGAACGAAGGGCTAAGAGCCGACAGACCGTTCCTTCCAAGGAAAACAAAAAATGATACCAAAGACAACCAAATTCAAGATCCGTTCATTTTGAGATGCCTGAACACACTGCGTTTGAAAGATTAGAGATCATAGTATGTAGGAAACACAGACAGGGGGAAATAGTTCTAGAGTTGACCTGTTGCATAAATGAAGGACTGGGAGTAACGGTTAACTCTTGCATTAGAGAGTTGGACAGAAAAGGGATGGGAGTTTGTTGCTAGACGGGTGATACTAACTATGACAGCTGGTATGAGACTGTAGACCAGTTACTGTAGACGTGTGACGATGAACGAGGCTGTAGAAGCTGTATGTGTCTCTGCTAAAATGAATGAAAAATTATTATGAGAGTGCTAAGGTTACTATTAAGAAAAAGGGAAAAGCGAGAATGAAAAAATGGATGTCAGATGAAACATGGAATGCAGTTCAGAAAAGGAAAGAGGCTAAGTTAAGAAAAGAAGAACAACGTGTTGATGGCCAGGTAGTTGAAGTACTTATATTATGAGTCTATATTATATTTACAAATCATAATAGATAGATAGATAAATAGACAGATAGACAGCTCTATGCGAACCTGGGAAAGGGAAATAATCTTGCAAGTTATCTGAGGAAAAGCTGACGACAGATTAGGAAGTAGCAATGACAGGAGATGATGCAGGTAGTTTGTCAGCGAAATAGCAGGGGAACAAAGCCTAGTGACATGCACACATACACACACACAGGTTTCTGGAACTTTCCAACCACAGTGTAACACACGTGACACGACCCCTGTTTCACCAGAATTTAGGAAAGAGAGCTCAGAAGGAGAGAGGCCATAGAATCGGCAGGTAGTAGGGAGAAAGGCTTAGCAACTTGGGAGAGAGAGAGAGAGAGAGAGAGCGAGACAGGGAGGTAGCTAGCGGGACTCTACTTATACTTCACTCGTGTGTGAGAGACTTTGTTAATATTTCCAAGGCAAATAAAAATAGTCCCATACTATTCTTTACCTCTCCT
The DNA here is from genome assembly GCF_032717465.1 of Coenobita brevimanus. NCBI lineage: Eukaryota > Metazoa > Arthropoda > Malacostraca > Decapoda > Coenobitidae > Coenobita > Coenobita brevimanus. The sequence continues at coordinate 23,130,428 of NC_136980.1, forward strand.
GTCATTGCATGACAAATGGGAACCAAGATAATATACTTACAAACGACTCAAGTATAACAACCGCTCGTTCACAAGTCTAATATATAACTTCTCTACAAGTAACTACAAAGTTCCTTTTTTGTGACATTTGGTAGCAGCGAAAGTACGCACCTCGTCCTCGAATCAACAGTGAATTTCTACAAAAGCAGGCGACATTCTACAAGATTAGCTTCAGTTCTACAGTGAATTCCTACAAAATCCAGCCTACAATGCAAATAGCCTAGAAGTATACAAAACAACTCTATAATCTTCACGTAACTTCAAGCAGCAGCAAGAAGAATAAAAAACAAAGCAAGTAAAGAATAGGAAATTTTAAAGCAACAAGCTAACATACCCCTACCACTCTCTCCCGCCTACCTCCATCACTGACGCAGAGGTCAAGACACGCGGCAAAACACCAGAGTCACATTTATAATGCGACTTACTCACCTTTCTTCACCCAGCTTAAGCATCGCTACTCAGTATTCACCACAGCTACCAGTGTGGGAAGCCGACGTCACCATGTGCTGAGATGACATCACAACACGAGTTTGCCACGCCAAGCAACGTGTGACTGACACCAGGCACTTCTCACCCACTACTCATTACTCATTATTCACATAGCTCCTACTCATACTCATTATATTTCCACAGTATTGCGTTGGAAATTCGACGTTCTATGCTGAGGTTTGCCTGGGACATCTGTTAACCACCACAAGCACCAGGCCATGGAATTTCCTGAGTAATATCGTCCATCAACACACCACTAGAATTATCAAGAGATCTTCAATCAACCCTGCATTTTTCTTCTGAGATCGACTTTTGTATCGACACACCTCTACGATCTGTATCAAGTGGGTAAAATTATACTTACTCATTTCTTCTCAGTGCTAAAATTAGCTAAATTCAACTTTTTTTACTTATTTCCATATATACACTCATACATTCACTATCTATCATTTCTTTCAACTTATTTACTCATCTATTTTGTTAGGACATAAATAAAAAAAGGCGTATTTCATAACACCATATCTTAATGACAGGATTATTTTCGCCACCACCCACGTTAATACCAGATGACACACAATTAGCCACAACAACAGACTCACAATTAAAAGAGCACCAGATGACACACAATTAGGCACAACAACAGACTCACAATTAAGAGAGCACCAAGGCAACCCACTAGATGACACACAATTAGCCACAACAACAGACTCACAATTAAGAGAGCACCAAGGCAACACACCAGATGACACACAATTAGCCACAACAACAGACTCACAATTAAGAGAGCACCAAGGCAACACACCAGATGACACACAATTAGCCACAACAACAGACTCACAATTAAAAGAGCACCAGATGACACACAATTAGGCACAACAACAGACTCACAATTAAGAGAGCACCAAGGCAACCCACCCCTTGTACAAACCTCACCACAAATTAAAGACCAAGAAACAAATACGGCAGTTTCAGATGATGAGTGGGAAACCCCCTCTGACGTAGCAAGTGAGGACTTTGTCGCTGACTTGCACACGTATGCCAATATACTTATCAGGGTTCACCGGTCCGGTCGTACATATTCTACCATTCCCTCACACAACGATAAACAAGTCGAAGTTAAATCAACAGAGCAAACAGTGAAAATGAGTCAAGAAACAAATATCGAGGATATAACAACCACACCTCATGTGTTTGTGTACCATGTGGATAAAACTGCCCCAAAATTCTCTGGCACAGAAAAAGATCGAATTGATGTCATTTCATTAGTCAGTCAGTGCGAACAAATGTTCATCAAGCGCCACATACTAGATGAACAAGAGAAAATTGCTATTTTTTCATCTTGCATAAGCCAGGAAAGATGTCCAGCAAGCAATTTATTGCGATCAGATAAGCTCCATAAAGCTAGGACATATGATGAATTTAAAACTGAATTTTTAAAGAAATTTTCTGGAGGTATGAACTTCTTGCCAGGTATAATTCCAGAATTACATAAAATTGTAGATCTTGTAAGAGAGCACACTACAAACCATGTGCTCAGGGAAATAACTGCTGATGTCTCCACAATCAAAAGAACATTGTTAGTTACTTTGGAAAACTCAAATTGGATACCAGATGATGGAAAGATGTCCCCAGACCTCGTCGTGGACATCATTGGTTATGTAGCTGCCTTGTGTAAATTACCTGATAGGACCCTTAAGATCGCCAGGACGATCGCGTACACCCCAGGCATGTGCTTACTAGACTGAATGAACGAGGTAGAGATGCAATGCAGTAAAGTAGGTATGGTCGACACACATGCACATTCTAGTAGAATGAGAGTACCTGAGACAGTATCAGCTGTGAAAACATCTACACCGACTCCAAACAGAAAACAAAATCGATCACGACCCGAAAGCAGGCAGAGCAAACAACCAAATATGACGAGGCCTCGATCACAGACGCCAGGCTACAGGCAGTTTCATAAGTTTTCGCGCAGCCCGAGCAGGTCTTGCGCCATAAACAACACTACTTATGGGAAGTCACCTCGTAGGTCACAGTCAAGGGATAGGTCCATTCTATGTCATTATTGTGCAAAACCAGGACACACAAGGAATGAATGATTTATCAAAGCAAAAGAGGACAAACAAAAGACACAAGGATTTGGTCCTTACTGTAGGCATCATAGATACCAAGGGCATTGGACCAGTGACTGCAAAATAGTAGAAAAAATTGTGTCTATGTTCAAATCGGGGGAAGACCAAGTCATGACAAAAAACGAACAAACGTAAAGAAAAACAAGTCTAAAATTCACATAGGAGGCATGTTGGGAAATGAGTGTATCTTGATACCAGCTGTATGTGAGGATCAAAACGTTTCCTTATTTTTAGATACAGGCTCTCCAGTGAACTTAATAACACATGAAGAAATAAATAGAATTCTTAAAAATAAGAAGAAAGTAACTTTTCTGGATGAAGCTGATTTAGATTTATATACGGTAGATGGAAAAAAAATTACAGTGAAAGGTATGATAAGATTAAATATCAGTTTCACAGAGACTACAAGACCATTCTCTGCATTTTTCTATATCGTTGAAAACTTAGCAATTAAAGCTCATATGTTACTGGGCTTAAGATCCATGAGAGCAGAGAACATAACTATACTCCCACAAATAAATGGAATAGACTTTGACAATGAATTCATAGAGGAAATACCTTCAGAGCCCTCACCGACTGGTAAAAGGGAGCCAAAAAGAATTGGTATTATTAAAGGCTTAAACAAACATTCACAAACAGATGAGTGTATAGATCCACTCCCACCACCAGCCCCATCCTCCAGAATTAGTGACCCAGATAACAGTACTGATTTATCAATTTTTCCAGCCCATCTCACTAATGATTTAGTTATACCACCTAATTCCTACATGAAAGTTAACCATAAAGAGCAAAATACGGAATAGTACTGTTCTTGTCTTAGAAGAATTATGTAAAGTAAAGGGATTGTCAGTAGAAAACGCATTGTCATACGAACGACGAAGGGCAAACTCAGATATTCATAATTAATCACATGAATGGGGAAGTTCAGTTGAAAAAGGGGACTTGCATAGTTAATATTGAAAAATGTCTTGCCCCTGTGAAGGAAATAGTTATAGCTGGAGCGACAAGTGAGATAAAATCTACGGATAGAGAAAGAATAAAAGAGAATTTAATTCACTCAGGTGAATTTGATGAAGAAAATGATTTGTTAACCCTGCTGGAAACACACAGGGACACCGTAGCATTGCCCGGAGAACAATTAGGGTATACTAACTTGATTAATCACATGATTAATGTGCACCCAGAAACACCACCAATTTTCGTACCAGCTTACCACATACCACACTCCCAACGTACACTTGCAAATCAGTATGTCGATGAAATGTTAAAACTTGGAATTATTGAGCCTTCAGTCTCCCCGTGGAATGCCCCATTATTCTTCGTGCCCAAAAGAAATGGAGAAATGCGTGCGGTAGTAGATTACTGTAAACTAAATAATCACACAATCCCAGACAGATTTCCCATGCCATTGCTAAGCGACGTTCTACAGAATATTGGTCCTGAGAATAACATATTCTCAACCATCAATGTATTAAACGGCTATTATCAAATCCCGGTATCGGAGGAGTCACGTAAATACACTGCCTTTTCCACAAACAGAGGCCATTATCAATATACATGAATGCCAATGGGACTGAGGACAGCCCCAGGCACATTCCAGTGTCTTATGAATTACGTATTGTCCGGAATTTTAGGACAAGGAATATTTGTTTATCTTGACGATATTATAATCGCAACGAAGAATATTAAGGATCATCTCAGGAAATTAGACTTACTCTTACAAAAGCTTAGTGATGCTGGTTTAAAAATTAAACTTTCTAAATGCAAATTTTGCTTTAAGGAAATAAATTTCTTAGGCCACAAATTAAGTTCTAATGGTATTCACACCACTGATGACAAAATACAGGCAGTGAGAGATTTTCCTGAACCCACTACGACTGACGAAGTTAGACAATTTTTAGGTCTGGCTGGGTACTATAGGTCATTCGTACCACAGTTCTCTCATATAGCCTTTCCTCTATTCCAACTACTCAAAAAAGATGCTGTATTCCAATGGGAAGAAGAACAAAAAAGGGCATTTAACAATCTACAAATTAAATTAACAAATGCACCTTGTTTAGCATATCCAGATTACACAAAATCATTTCTTATTTGTACAGACGCATCAGTTAAAGGATTAGGGGCTGTACTGATGCAGGAAGATAAAAGAGGACAAAATCAACCAATTGCATTTGCCAGCAGACAAACAAGAGGTGCAGAGAAAAATTATTGCACTACAGACTTAGAGGCACTTGCAGTGGTTTTTGCATTACAAAAGTTTCGAGATTTGGTATATGGTTACGAAATCCACTTATTCACCGACCATAAACCACTGGTGGGTATGTTTAAAGAAAAACTCCTTTCTGGGAGGAGAGCAAGATGGAAATGTACAGTTGAAAACTACAATGTACAAATTCATTATATGCAAGGTAAAATGAACATAGTAGCTGACGCATTATCTAGGAACCCGAACACGATTCAGGTCGCGGCATTAGATCTCAAAGGAAATATCCCAAACCACGATGATATCGCAAAGGCACAAAGACTTGACCCAATATGGTCTAAAGTTATATACAAGTTAGAAAGTGGAGATGACATACAATTACCCAAACTGCATGTCCCACTCAAACAATTCACAATGGTCAATAATACATTATACAGATTAACTCTAAACAAACAAAACGCCAAAGAAATACTAACCAGTTGGTAGTACCTAATGACATGATACCCCAGGTATTACGAACGATACACGATAGCCCACATGCAGGACATCCTGGAAAGGATAAGACATTCAACCAAGCCCAACTGTTATATTACTGGCCTTCATTACGAAAAGATATAAACAATCATATAGACAGATGCGAATCATGTGCGAAACACAAAGGATACCCAATCACACCTGCACCGATGGGTAATTACCCTGTACCACATCAGCCATGGGACGTTGTCGCTGTTGATTTACTCAAGATGCCATTATCATACAATAATAACCTATACTTATTCGTAGCAACGGATCATTTTTCCCGTTATGTCATTTTAGCTCCAATTAAAGATAAGACAGCAGAGACAGTAGCAAAGGCAATAACAGATAATGTAATATGTCGCTTTACTACCCCAAAGGTACTAATAAGTGATAATGGAGGAGAATTTAATTCTGAGATCTTACAAGAAATATGTAAACAATACAACATCAAAAAGGTTAACGTTTTAGCCTATCACCCAGCATCGAATGGGTTGGTAGAGAGACAAAATAAAAAAGTATTAGATGTGCCACGACACATTCTCAGTGAAAATTATGCAAGCTGGGATGATTGGATTCCCAGAGTAGAAGCCTCAATAAATGGATCTATAAATAAATCCATAGGTGACACACCACATTTCATTATATATAGAACAGATAAAAAACTACCATATGAGCTCCTAGAAGGTGACAGTATGCCCATATACAATTACGATGATTACTCTAAACTCCGTTTACGTGAATTCCAGGACATACACAAAAGAGTCAAAAAACAATTGACGATGTCCAAGGAAGAAATGACGGAGGCATTTAACAAGAAGGCAAGAGATTCACCTATCAGCTTAGGAGACATTGTTTACGGTATCATTCATACGAGAGACAATAAATTATCCCCAAAATTTGAGGGCCCATACAGAGTAATTAACATAAAAGCAAACAAAGTTTTAATTAAGTCACTGTCAAGTGGCGAAGAGAAACAAGTTCATATTGACCATTTAAAACGAGTTTCAAGGGAATTATCACATAATTATTCAGCCTCGGATACAACCGAACAGGCGAACGTACCTCAAGAAACCAAGCAAGAAAACAACAATGATTACAAAAAGAAATTAAGGTCATATACCAAACAATCGAACATAGGTGCAACTGTTCCAATAAAATCTACAGTTCATCATTTACGAGAATTAAATATCGATTTAAACTCCTTCTATAAATGAAATAACAATCAACCGTAACGCACATCACTATCATCGACCACAGCATGACCATATTAGGAAATTAATAGATTTTTTTTTCGGTAGGTTTCGATGAAGGAACTTATGCTATGGATTCTCCTCTACATAGCAAGAGGATATGCGCACTTAGACCCCCAATACATAGTACGACAAGGATGCCTCATAGCTCCAACGGCCACGACTACAATCGTTAAGGACGTCATGAGTACTGAAATAAGTCTAGATTACTTATATGAATTACCTACTTATCTAGACAGTCTTGCGAAGCCGATGCGAACTCTGGACTTCATGATATGAAATTATGTTTCACAAGCACATAACACAAAGGAAGTGAATGAAATGGTAAAGTTAGCGAAATGGAAACTAGATCAGGCAAAGTCAACTATGCTCATCATGATCCAAGATCTCCCATCTTATGGAACGGAGGTACTGAGCGACAGGAACAACATCACACGTACTCGCTAAAAGCGCGGTTTGTTCGACCTGGGTGGCGCAGTTCTTGGGAACATCTTTGGATTGGCTACAGAGGATGACCTAAAAGAAATAAACAACAAATTTAATAAAATATCTCAGATACTAACATACCAAGATAAATTCATTACAGGACAGAACTCAGCAATGAAGACAATTGTGAAAAATCTGAAAAAGGCAGAAAACATAGCTCTCGGGAGTGTAGATAAAAATAAATGAAATGTAAGGAAACATTACACTTTTCCAATCCTTCTCCATCATCACAGAACATATTGACACGATTCTACTACAATTAGACAACACTAGAGATCGTTTCAAGGCACTTATGCAAGGAATTTCGAATGCTGGTGATGGCAAGATCACAATTGACATACTCCCAGTTCATGAGCTACGTCAGATAATTAGTCAAGGCATACATAAACATAAATTGAAGCCGTTGTTCCGCAGTAGGGAATTCATGCAATATTATCCATATTTAGAAGCAACACTAACACCAACATCAGTAGTAGTTCATGTACCATTCATAACTGAAGACCTGTTCACAGTATACCAAATACATCCCTTCCCCTATAAAAATAACAACACTTTGATCATCATCAACATCAACACAGACACCGAACTCATCATGGTCTTCATGAGACGGGACACTGTCACTTTCGCAAGTTAATCAACGATTGAACGAAAGTGCCGCACATCCTTACATGCTGTTCATCTTTGTCCTGCGTACATTTTCACGTTTCAGCCTACTGATACAGTCCCTTGTGAAATGGCTATCATCAGAAATGACAATATTCATCATCACTGCAACTTCACTTTTGCTCCAGATAAACTTGTACACCATCAACGCATCGGACACTCACAGTTTTTTTTATTTCACTCATAATACATCAGTTTACATAGTCTGTCCAGATATACCACCATCTCATACTTCAGCCTCAGGATTATACATAGCACCAGACTACTGTGCGGTATTTACACCAGCCATGTTTACTTTATCCACCATCAATCACTACGCCATTCTCAATCATACACACAAACATTTCCACCCACTGCCTGATATGGACTTAAACATGAGCACAAGTATTAAGTCGACTTCACCTAAGTTTGAAACTATGCAGCTGATCAATGAAACAATGAAGCCCTGGGAAGATTTGAGTTTGAGTATGTTCAACCCATATTATGTGTATAGCCCAGCACCTACTGCCTTTATAATCTTCTGCATTGTATTTGCAGTACTGCTGTTCGCAATGCACAGAATGCATGCAAGAATTGCTAATTTGGAGTCAGTAGTTAGTGGGGGGAGAGTTAACATCCAAGTTAACCCCCCTGAATGAAGTGTACATATTTTGTATATAGTATTAATTATATATATGAAAAAAAAAATACAAAGAAGAATGACCCATGTATGGCATACCAGTACCATTATCTTTAAATGAAATATTAATAACTCTTACCATAATCTTAATTTTAAACTATTTTTTTTTCTTGCATGTATGCATTTCACTACAATAACCCAAGTACGTACTGTATTACAGTTGAATAGTTTACTTTTAATGCATTTATTCAAATATGTATACAACTTGTTTAAAATGTAATATTACTGAATAATTGCTATTTACTATGAATATTATATGTATACAATATTATAATCAATATTATGTACTAATAAATTAGCATATGTCAATGATAATTGCTGTCGGAGGACCTTCAGCGGCGCGGCCGAGCAACATTATGAGTCCATATTATATTTACAAATCATAATAGATAGATAGATAAATAGACAGATAGACAGCTCTATGCGAGCCTGGGAAAGGGAAATGATCTTGCAAGTTATCTGAGGAAAAGCTGACGACAGATTAGGAAGTAGCAATGTCAGGAGATGATGCAGGTAGTTTGTCAGCGAAATAGCAAGGGAACAAAGCCTAGTGACATAAACACATACACACACACAGGTTTTTTGGAACTTTCCAACCACAGTGCAACACACGTGACACGACCCCTGTTTCACCAGAATTTAGGAAAGAGAGCTCAGAAGGAGAGAGGCCATAGAATCGGCAGGTAGTAGGGAGAAAGGCTTAGCAACTTGGGAGAGAGAGAGAAAGCGAGACAGGGAGGTAGCTAGCAGGACTCTACTTATACTTCACTCGTGTGTGAGAGACTTTGTTAATATTTCCAAGGCAAATAAAAATAGTCCCATACTATTCTTTACCTCTCCTGTCATTGCATGACAAATGGGAACCAAGATTATCTACTTACAAACAACTCAAGTATAACAACCGCTCGTCCACAAGTCTAATATATAACTTCTCTACAAGTAACTACAAAGTCCTTTATTGTGACACTTAGAGCAAAGTACTGGAGTTTACATTCTGAAGTAAAAAGACTCATTAGACGTGATAAGAGGAGGCTATATTATGAAAAGGCAACAGAAACAGAAATTAAATCAAATAAAAATGACGGTCAGAGCACAAGAGCAGCGTATCAGGCCATAAAGGAGTTAACTGGGACTGAAAAGAGAAGGAAGGAAATACCTGTACGAAATAAAAATGATAATTTGATGACTAAAGATTTGGATATAAAAGGAAGGTGGAAAGAGCACTTTGAATCTGTTCTAAAAAGACTAATCCCAGCTGAAAAGGATATTTTGCCAGCCGAGAGAGATTTGCAGATAGAAACAGGGGATATAACCTTGGAGAGGTAGCAAAATCTATAAAGGAGTTAAAGAAATTTAAGGCCACAGGAGAGGATGGAATATTTCCTGAAATGCTTCAGGTGGAAAATGACGAGTTGATGAATGCGCTTTTGAAACTTTTTAATGTGGCTTGGGATAATGGTGGAATTCCAGAAGAGTGGAAAAATGGAGTGATTATAAAAATACCAAAAAAAGGGAGATTTAAGTGTGTGTGGCAATTGGAAGGGGATAACTTTGACACCTGTAGTTGCACTGAGTGGTCATGCACAACTTCAAATGAAGGCTCACGGAGAGATGTTGATTCGCCGCTGAGTCAAAATCATTCGCCAACTGGTGAGTGAGATGGGACTGACGTTGTCTGTGAGGCTTGTCCGGTCTACTGAAAATCATGCTGATGTCCTTAGGCGTGTTCCAGAGGAGTGGGTGCGAAATGACAGACTGGTAGCTGGTGCAGCAGCAACGGATGAGCAAGACACCGCTGAGCCTAGAATTGCTGATGTCCATGTATGCGCTGGTCATCCTGGCATCTGGCGCACACTGTTTTTTGCGCGTCGAGAGATCTCTTGACTGGTGACACGGGCTGAGGTGCGTGAAGTTGTGAAACGATGTGATGTGTGCCGAGCCATTGACTCGGATACGGTGAAGTGGCAGCATGGGTCACTAGGTGTGACAGGAACATGGCACCGTTTGGCTATAGACATCACCCATCACAATGGTCACGCCTGTCTGACAATTGTCGACTGTGGGCCATCCCGATTTTGCATTTGGCGGCAGCTGCGACACCCAGATGGAGACACTGTTATTTGCCAGCTAGAGTAGATGTTCTATGAGCAAGGAGCACCTGTCAAACTGAACTGCAATAATGACACCATCTTCTGTGGGCGGCAATTCGCAAACTTTGTCACACGTTGGGGTGTGTTACTATGCTTCAGGGCAGCATATGCATCAAGTGGCAATGGCATTATTGAACGATACCACTGCACAGTGAAGGTGATCACTGCCAGGAAACAATGCTCCATCGCTGAAGCAGTCCACCTGTATAATATCACACCCCAAGATGGAACATCAGTGATGGAAGCCCCTGTGCATGGTGTGTACAGCTACAAGGTGCGAGACTGTGTACGACCTACCCAGGAATGGCTCACCACAGACCCGTGGAGGATTTAGCCAAAAAAATAAATAAAAAATCTTCCGGGATTCAGGGGGGGGGGTCTGTGGCGAAAAATCGGTTGGGACATGGCCGGTTAAGTCAAGTTCACAATGGCGTGATTGTTATTGTGTCTCGTTATAACTGGCATTTGTGGCTATTTGTTATTTTCACGGTTGTATGTACTGTACTGTTGGGATTGGTGTTTGTGGTCGTATGTGTTACTTCAGCAAAGGTGTTATGGCTGTTACTGTGGTTAATCATTGTGGCTACTGTCAATGAATGTTAATCTCAATTGTGTAGGTAATATGACTGTTTTTTTCCACTCCACAGACTCGTCGAGGCACGGTATTGATTTGGGGTTGAGGGGGAAGAAGAGAAAGTGATTTTAAGTTATCACGTTTCCTAGCAACCAGGAGAGTCAGAAATCGACTTGCAAAACGATATTTTACAGTGATAGACCTCCAGCGGACAGACATGTAATGTAGGAATGTAGGGTGGATCACCCCTTACTCACACGGGTAGGGGTGGAAGGCAGCCCCTAGAGTGCCAACTCAGTTTCCTGCTTTGGAGTGGATAATTTAGCACTGTATTATGTCTCCTCTTGGGCCAGGTTTTAAGCAAGGTGTGATGCCTGAAGGTCCTACCTCCCTCCAGGGTCAGTGCGGCCCCAGGTGTCGCTGGCAAAAATGATATGTATGGACATCCTTTATTTACCTAGGAACACGAAATTTTACGCAGTGATGTATCTCCAAGACCAGGGTGGGACCCCCGAGGGCTTCCTCCTTCCACAGAGATCTACTGTGGAGTGGTGCTGCAGTTTTGTATGTTTTTGTTTTGTTGAAATTTGTCTCTATGATGCATTGTGGTTATTTTGTAGATTGTTATGGATGGTTGTTACACTCGCGGTTGTACCTTTTCTGTGTGCTGTGTATTTGTGTTTCATTATGTAATGCTGTCACATAAGAAGGGTTCAGATGATGATAAGGAGGAGGAGAAGGAGAGGGTGGTAACTGTGATGATGATGATGATAATGCTAATGATGATGATAAAGGCAACTGTGATGATGATAATGGTTGTATTTGGTGGAAGAACCTTGGTTACAGGTGGCAGGGAGGGAAGTGTGGGAAAGAACATGAAGAACATGGTTGAAAAGAAAAATATGTGTGGGACAGGCGAAAAAGAGTGGGTGGGGTGTTATAATAATGTTACTCTATGTTATGCTTGGTTTTGGAAGTGGGTGTTGTGGCTGACAGCAGCTTTGGCAGTGATTGTGCTGCTGTGCATGGTTTATCCTGTACCTGTCCAGATAGAACTTTTGACTGCAATAACTGTTTTTCTTCCTTTTGTTAGGGGGCTCTTTTTCTTATTATATTCTTGATCCCGCAGGAAGACTTTTTGCTGGGCCTTGGAAAGACGTTACTGTAATGAAGGATTCATGTTTTCCTTGTGGTAAATGCTTGTTTTGTTTTGTTTTTAACAAGAGATAAGGAACGAAGGGCTAAGAGCCGACAGACCATTGCTTCCAAGAAAGAAAAAAAATATATATACCAAAGACAGCCAAATTCAAGATCCGTTCATTTCGAGATGTCTGAACACACTGCGTTTGAAAGATTAGAGATCATAGTATGTAGGAAACACAGACAGGGGGAAACAGTTCCAGAGTTGACCTGTAGCTTAAATGAAGGACTGGGAGTAACAGTTAACTCTTGCATTAGAGAGCTGGACAGAAAAGGGATGGGAGTTTGTTGCTAGACGGGTGCTACCAACTATGACAGCTGGTATGAGACAGTAGACCACTTACTGTAGGCGTGTGACAATGAACATGGCTGTAGAAGCTGTATGTGTCTCTGCGAAAATGAATGAAATATTTTAATGGCTGTAAATGTGTGACTGTTAACGTCACTGTAAACGCGTGACTGTAGACGTCTGGCTATAGACGAGTGACTGTAGCAACATGATTACAGAAGAAAACTTGTGGTTATGGATGTGTGGCTGTTGACTTGTGATTATTTGTCAATGCAGACGTATGAATATAAGTCACAGTAGAGGAGTGGCTATAGAAGTGTATGAGTGTGTTACTGTACACATATGACTATGGCAGTTGACGGGTGACTATAAATGTGTGTTTATGTGTGGTTGAAGACATATGACTGTAGACTTTTGACTGTAGCCTAGTGAATAGGTCCAACTAGAGTACCTATATACTGAGAGTAGCGACAACTCCGCGATAGGACGCCATTTTCTTGCCAAACGCATGGCACGCACCGACTCCCTGGCCGGCGACCTGCTGTCCTCTCTCTCTCTCCTGCTGGTGATAATTGCTATAAATAATGACGAAAACAAAATATAAGAGAAGGTGATGAATGAGAAGTAGGATGCTTACAATCAATGTTTATATGGGAATATTTAACAATATACTACTATCATAGCAGTAACCTGTTGAAGGACAGGACTTGATGATTACATTATGTACAAGTTTCCTCATGGCTACACTTTTACTAAGTTCTATATTTTTTTTCTGTGTGTTTCTTTCGTCTTCTTCATTAATCTTTTTGCAGTAGAAATGCAAGCGAGCATTGATAAACTTGCTTAGAAGTTTGTTTTTGAGGTTGTGACTGATAGGAATATCATAATTTTTTATTAGGTTTACTGCTTCATTCATCAGGGCTTTCTTAATGTTATCCTTTCCTGTCAAATCACACTGACCTTTCATGAACATCAGCTCTACTTTATGCAGCATCTCATATACTTTATCTGGCAGCAATAAGTCCTCCTTTTGTGTATTCCTTGAGTAAAGTGAGGTGTGCTGCTTTATGAGCTGTCTGATGGGGTGATGACATTACATCTCCCAGGCACTCGTCACAGGTGGTCTCCGTGTTTTTTACACTGTGAACACAGTAGCCTATAAAGTTGTACACAGAATCACTCTCTGTCACTGACAAGTCCTGCTGACCTTTATCTGTGAAGCTTATTATGCTGACTTCAGACTCACGTGAACTGTTAAGTGTTACAGCTTCTAAGTAACCAATGATAACATTAGAGGTAAACTAGAGTACCTATATAGGTCCTCTTAGGTAAACTGTATGTTATACTGGACCCCTTAGAAACTTGTAACATTCATAGACGGTTGACTGAAGAATCACGTAGGTACACGTCAACATAATATACATAAAATGCACGTAGTACACGTATACAGTAGCACACGAAAAAAAAAAAAAACACACAATGTATGTTCCACGTATTGTCACAACACACGAAATAATAAGAGTACATGCAGAATACACATCAAAAAATTCTGTACGGATAATGCACGTAAGAATATGCGTAAAAACACAAGACGTGTGATAATAAACACACGAAAGGTAAACGTCATACACATATGAGCAGTAGCCTACGATAGTATAAAAGTAGGATAGTACAAAGGTAGGCTGCCTTGGTATGAAGAGCGCACTAATATTTGGTGAATAATACTTTTTTTTTCCATGTAGGCATAATACACAAGTACCACAATGCACTCATATGAAGAGGAAGTATAATAAACATATGCAAGATATGCATAAATAACCATAAACAACTAATATCAACATAGTATGTAAAAACAGTGAATTTGTGAATCATCACTTCTTACGCAAATTCATTCTCAATGATTAACCCGTCCTGATACTCTTATCTACTTTAGTGGTTCCCTCTTACACCGACAATTTCTTTCTTTCTACGGCAGAGAGGAACAAACTCCCAGCAAATTACATGATAACATTCATTAAGCATACCATACCTCACCTAAGACTGATTTAGAAGTTGGTTCCCACCCCAGACGATTGACTTTATTCCTCCATAATTTCTTTATTTCTGGATCAGATGGAAATGTGAACACTTTAAAGCCTTTCTCCGGTCGATTGGCACACCCATAGGCAGAACAGCCCGGCATCACACCCACTCTCAGCAACAAAAAACGGAATGCCTGCACGTGCGTCTCAGTCAGGCGGCGCGCGAATTTGGCAGGAAAATGGCGGCCATCAGCTGAGCGTCCGGTAGCCCCTATGTCGCTACTCTGTCGGTATATAGGTACTCTAGGTGCAACCATAGAACTATGACTGAGTACTTGACTGTGAACGCGTAACGGTAGACGTGTAACTGTAGCTGTGTGATTATGTGTGAATGTGTCACTATAACTGTGATTATATACTTGTGATTGGCTTCAGTTGTTAAGGTTTGACTGTGGCTGTTGTGGATATTGTGGTGTTAATGGATGTGATAGTGTAATGAACGTGATGGATGTGGTGGATGTGATGGTTGTGGAGGTTGTGGATTTCCTTAGAATATGATGGTTGTTGAGTCTTTGGTTGCTATGTATGTGATAGCTGTGGTGGATGTGATGGTTGTGGTGGATGTAATGGTTGTGGTGGATGTGATGGTTGTGGTGGATGTGATGGTTGTGGTGGATGTGATAGTTGTGGTGGATGTGATGGTTGTGGTGGATGTAATGGTTGTGGTGGATGTGATGGTTGTGGTGGATGTGATGGTTGTGGTGGATGTGATGGTTGTGGTGGATGTGATAGTTGTGGTGGATGTGATGGTTGTGGTGGATGTAATGGTTGTGGTGGATGTGATGGTTGTGGTGGATGTAATGGTTGTGGTGGATGAAATGGTTGTGGTGGATGTAATGGTTGTGGTGGATGTAATGGTTGTGGTGGATGTGATGGTTGTGGTGGATGTAATGGTTGTGGTGGATGTGGTGGTTCTGGTGGTTGGTGGTTGTGTGAATGTGATGGTGTTGATGGAGGTGACGTGCGAGTAATAATTCATGTTATTACTCTTTGACTTGATTCTTTTTTCCGGTTCTCTTTTTTACTATGAGTATCCCATCCCAAACCTGGTGTGTGAATTATGTGATTGTTTTCGTGGATATGGTGATCATCCTATAGGCGATGAATGTTATTATTTTTTTGAGAAATTATGATTTTTTGTGTTTAGTTTTAGTGTGATTGTTCTGCCAATAGCTGTCGCTGATCGTTGCTAATGCTTCCAAGTGTTGCTTTCTATCTGTGAGTACGTCATCCAGCTATGGTTGCCGGTTATTCACGTGATGGTAATTGTTGTTGTTGGTAGTGTGTGTGTGTGTGTGTGTGTGTGTGTGTGTGTGTGTGTGTGTGTGTGTGTGTTGTTAATCCTTTTATACATATTTTTACATTAGAAAACTTTCATCAGGAAACGTGACACTCGCACAGGTGAAGAGCGCTATGAAGCGACTGAAGAATGGGAAAGGAGCTGGAGTTGTTGAGGTGTATGCAGAGATGATTAAGTGTAGTGGAGAAAGGAGAATGAAGTGCCTGATGGATTATGTAAGAAGGCATGGATGAGTGAAACTGTGCCAACAGAGTAGGAAAAGGCTGTGATTGTATCTCTGCACAAAAATATAGATGAGCGAAGCAAGTCCAAGAATTATCGTGGCACAAGTTTATTGAGTGTTATAGGAAAGGTATGGGGAATAATTATTATAATGTAAGAGAAATATCAGAAATCGTAGTGAGTGATGAACAGGGTGGCTTTGGGAGTGGCAGAGGATGTGTGGATCAAGTATTTGCAGTGAAACAGATAGTGGAGAAGGCTAGTGAGAAGGACCATAAGGTGTTTATGGCATTGATGGATCTGGAAAAAGCATACGGCAAAGTAGATATAGAAGGATTGTGGAAGGTTCTGCGCATGTACGGTGTACATGGTAATCTGCTAGGTGCAGTGAAGAGTTTTTATGACGGTAGTGAGGCATGTGCAAGGGTAAATGGGTATTTGAGTGAATGGTTCACGATCAATGGGTGTGTGTTTTTTTTTTTCTTTTAATAACAAAACGGAGGAAAGAAAAACAAATGAATAAAAATAAAATAATACATACACCAAATTACTGGTGTCCTCTGTTCATAAAATATCTGTAACAGATAGACTTGAACAGCTGTGGGTTGAAAGTTGGAGAAAAACAACTCTGGGGAAGCGAGTTCCAGAGAGATGCAGACAGGCAGAAGTTCTGCAATAAGGCTGAGTAACATTCCAGTCATGTGCACTGCCAGATGCCCGTGTAGCACAAGGGAAGGCATGGAGAGGTGGCACCATGGACGCATATTCGTCTGAGCATTTGCCATAAAAATATCTGAAAAATAATGCAAGGGAAGCAACATTCCTTCTTACTTGCAGGGGAGGTAGTTTATTTGTAATGGCAGGGTTGTTAATAATTCTAACAGCTTTGGTTTGAATTTTATCTAGTTGTTTTAATGCAACCTCTCCACATCCATTCCATAAGGGTGAGCAATAATCAAGCTGAGAGCGCACATAACTCTTATAAATTATAGCTCACTGCTCATCAGTGCAGAAGTTACGGACTCTGTACAATAATCCAAGTTTCTTTGAGGCGGTTTTAGCAAGTGATCAAACATGAGAGGTCCAGCTGAGGGCACTGTTAAGTGAGACGCCAAGAATTTCAATACTTTTGGAGATGGGAATGTTAGTAGCACCGAAGGTAATGTACGAATCTGGCAATATCTGCCTATTAGTAAATTATATATATTTAGTTTTACTAGCATTAAATGAGACAAGGTTGTTTTGTCCCCATTCACGGATCGTAGATAGGTCTTGATTTATGGAGTTGGCTGTACTGAGTTGTGAGGTAGAGATATTAGACTTTGTAAATGGGTGTCTGGGTGTGAATGAACTATGTAGTGTTTAGTTATCTGCGTATGAGTGGATGGGATTGTGGGTGACAGATAAGAGACCATTAATCTGAACCAGTAATTGGGTTGGCGCCAGAAATGACCTCTGCGGCACGCCGGCTTTAATTGAGTGGAAATCGAAATATACATCATCTACTTTACACTTATTTTCCTGTCACTAAGATATGAAGAAATTGAAGGAACAAAAGACGTTAGTCCATAGCAAGGGAGTTTGGACAGCAAGAAACGGTGCCATACTCTGTTGAAAGCTTTAGAAATATCAAGAGCTACTGCACGAGTTTCTCCATGTAGATCAATTGATTGATGGATGGTATGAGTCAGGAGACTGAGTATGTCAATGGTGGATCTTTCATGGCGAAAACCACACTGTCTATCACTAATTAAGTCGTTTGATTCAGGATTTTTAACAATGTGCTTATTAATTAAAGTTTCAAATACCTATGTGACAGCTATTGGTCTGCAATCAGAGGGGTCAGAGGAACTTTCTTCTGAATTGGGTGGATATTGGCTTCGTTCCATGAATTTGGGAATAAAGAAGTAAATATGCATAGTCTGAATAATTTAGCTAGAACAGAGGAGAGTTTAGGGGAACACTTTTCCAAAACAATTGGCGGAATTCCATCTGGGCCTGGGTGGGGGACAAGTTGTGCAATGCCCACATGGTTGCTCTCTCTCTCTCTCTCTCTCTCTCTCTCTCTAGTATATATATATATATATATCTATCTATCTATCTATATATCTATCTCTCTATATATATATATATATATATATATATATATATATATATATATATATATATGGATGGGGTAATGAGAGAAGTAAACACACGATTAAGGGAGAGAGGGATGGCGTCGGTAATGAATGTTGATGGATGGAATATCATATTTGTTGTATGTTGATGATGCGGTGCTACTTGCAAATACCGGACAAGAACTTGGTAGAGCAGCGCAGAGTTTTGCTGAGGTCTGTGAGCTTCGTGCCTTGGGAGTAAATGTAGAAAAGAATAAAGTGATGGTAATCGAAAGGGAAGGTGACTCCCAGTGTGATGTTACAGTGAATGGAGAGAGGCTGGAATTGGTAAGAGAGTTCAAATACCGGGGTTCTGTGACAGAAAAGAGAGGAAAACGTGCAAAAGAAGTGGAAAGTGAAGTACACGAGGAAGGAAAGTTGAATGAAGGCCTTGAAAAGAAACAGAGGCTTGAGTGTTGCAGCTGCACGAAGCTTACATGAAGGGATGTTAATGCCAACTTTAACAAATGGATGTGAGATTGTGGTGTGGCACGAAAACGAAAAGTCGAGCGTGAGAGCAGTGGAGATGGGACTGCTGAGGAATGTACGTGGAGTACAGAGAGTGAATGGAATACGAAATAACGTGATTCGTGAAAGATGCGAAGTGAGGAAGTCTGTGGACACCAGAATCGAGGAGAGTGTACTGAGATGGTATGGTCATTTAGAGAGAATGGGCAACAATAGAATGGTCAAAAAGGTATATCTGAGATAATTTGAAGGTGGGACGAGGCGAGGTAGGCCAACGAGAAAGTGGAAGGATATGGTGGATGAGTGTATGAGGAAGAGAGATATGGAAGTCAGTGAGGCTAGGGAACTGACGGGAAATAGAGCTGGAAGGATGAATTTTGTGACAAGAAGTGCGTGATCAGGGATATGGCACCGTTTTCTAACGTGACAGAGTCCGTATTGACTCTACCGGATATGTTTGTGTGATGCTACAGAATGTGGTGAAAGCTTCTGACGTATATCAGATAGAGCCAGGACTCAGGGGACTTGAATGATGAATGAATATAAGCGTGGCCCAGTGGACTGGGCAAACGTAGGTTGTCTGGACGTTGGTACTCCTTACCCTGGCCAAGGGTGGGAAAGGAAGTCCGGATGTCGATGATGATGATGAAGAGAGACACTTACGGTTAAAGGACTTAACGCACTGAAACTTTCATTATTTTTAATGACAATATTTTGTATCTTAGAATCATTGAAAGCAATATATGTGTGGTTTATATACAATTACACCATTCTTTATTCAGTCCTGTCAAAGAACTGTTCTTTACAAACTCTGTATATTAAGGATTGAGAAACCAGGTACCTCCAGTGTTAAACAGTTGGATGGAGGCATTGAAGGGAAACCGTTAAATATGAGATGTTCAGACGAAATGCCTCTAACCCTTCCCTGATGACAAGAGATCCTAACACATTACTCCTTACTTCGATCATGGCTTTTTTATAAAGTCGGCAGGTTTGAAGAGCTAACTACTTCACTAAGGTAACTTGTTATATCCTGTTACTGGTAATACCAGACGATTTTAGTTAGCCTTCGAGACGGTTTTCGAACTGGGGAAATTAAACATTGCCTTTCTCAACCTTCAAGTAAGAGTTTAGTACTCAGTTGAACAAAGTCGTCTGGAAGTATCAAGAATTAAATATAAATATACATAACGAACAGAAGCATTTAAAGAAAGCACAGAGTCGGCTCATCATCAAACTTCTGAGAAGCGAGTCATGAAAGGTGGAAGGAAACAGTGGGTGACGTTGTTATATGTCTGGTAGTATCGTAAATATCCCCTGCACCACCTCTTTATTGCAGTTCAAAGCAGAGGTACACATACTAACTCAAAAAAAGAAATTCTCATCTGTGTTCTGGATAAGGGTGCAAGAGGAACGAGAAATTCCAATACTTTCTTTCATTGTACTTCCTGTAAAGACAAATCGCACCTGTGATTAATAAAAATGAGAGAGAGAGAGAGAGAGAGAGAGAGAGAGAGAGAGAGAGAGAGAGAGAGAGAGAGAGAGAGAGAAAGAGAGAGAGAGATTAGTGAACCGACTGGCATGTTGTCTAATCGTTTGGTGAAGCTGACACTAAGGAAATGGAGAAGGTGTGTGTGTGTGTGTGTGTGTGTGTGTGTGTGTGTGTGTGTGTGTGTGTGTGTGTGTGATAATAATGCTGTTATTACCCCCTCGCTCATCCTTGTCTTGCTGCCAAGGCTAGATATTTCAGTGATTTAGTGTTACTGCCAGTGTGTCGTCCTACGTCAGTCACTGACCTGCTGCGACCAATGCATCAGATCCCTATATTGCTAGCTTTCCCAAGACGACTCTCCCATCCAGCTTACGAGACATTTCCCTTATTGCAGTGGCTTTTGTGTAAGTCGCTCCGCGGTTATAATGATGATACTGTGCATGAATCCGCCAGTGGCTGCTTAAATCATTCCATTACCTGATATTTTTTTTTAACCAGAGATATTCACTATCTGTCTGTCTGTCTGTCTGTCTCTCTCTCTCTCTCTCTCTCTCTCTCTCTCTCTCTCTCTCTCTCTGTAAAATGTTAAAATTTTGGGGTGTGTGGAGGTGGGTGAGGCGGGTTAGTGTGGATATCAATTGCTTGTTGACTGACAGGTTCTGACTGTCTTTTGACGTCACAGGAGATTCCCATCTGATTTAGGTTTTTTTTTTTTTTTTTTTTTTTTATCAAAGCAATTTGTTGGCCTGAGTGCGTCGACATCGTCAGCTTGAGAGGATTCTTTTGACGCTTCAGTCATCAAAATCAGTCCTTATCTGTGGCCTGCGCAGCACAAATGAGCAGACGGACATATGGGAAACACTCATTCTAACTCAGTCGACTCAGAGTCCTCGATTTCGTCTTCGCGAAGTTTACTTAAGTCACAGGAGAAAACGTTTTGGAGTCATTATCGTCTTGTAAATTCCCCAGCCATTTACTATACGGATGCTCTAAGGTATTTTGCTTGGGCTACTACAATAGGATTTTGTTTAGCAAGTAAATTCTAGTCCTTGTAATGTTGACTGTCTTCTTTAATCATCGAATAGCAGAATTTCCCTCACATGCAAAAAACAGTCTTGAATCAGTCTGAATAAAATAGTAAATTTTGTCAATGGCAGCGAAACTTAAAAATCTTTGAGCAATTTTCCAGAAATCCTAACCAAAATTAGTTGATTACATACATCTTCAGTCCCCAGAAAAAAATGTTACGTTTCTCCTCCTGACCCTCAGTAACCCATAATATCACAATAACCTGGGTAATGTTGCATGTGGTCACTATAATCTGTTTAGGCAGATAAACAGTTACTTTTAACTAACTTACTTTAACTTCCATAACTAGTCAATGTTATGAACCATTGAGGACAGGGAAGTGAAACGGAACTTTTGAAGACAATTGCAAATATATCTACGTCTTCATTATGTTATTCTTGCTAATTCCAGATTATATTATTTAGTTTAAATCACTCCAACGGGTTAAAGAAAGGCTTATTTAAACCCTCGGGATTGAAAATTCTCTGCCAAGCTGAATAACATAATCTGGAAACAGCGAATCAAGATATACATATCTTAGAATAGGATGTGCGCCATAATGGTAACGATGTTAACGAAGATTGCATGTAATCCTTCCAATTTGGATTGTCTCTATAAACTCAGAGATATCGTTTGACTGTACAATGTTTTCAGTAGGTTTACTGTACAGTAGTTGAAGCACCATTATTAATGCAAAAAGAATGAACCGATGGCTGCAAGCATACATAAAGCTGTTCTAGTTACAAGATGTATAACTAAAGAGCGCCCTAACCAAGATTCCTCAATATCGGGATGACTGGACAGACTGCATGTATAAGACTGGAGCTCATAAGCAGAGGGAAATACATTCTAAGGAAGACAATTATTTAAGAGTTTACCACCTGCCAAGATGAAGGACCGGGAGTACCCCTTAAATGATGCATTAGGACTAGAGAGAAAAAGAGGTAAGAATGGGTTCCTAGATGGGTGCTACTCACTCGCTGTAATTAGAGAGGGATGTATGAACAACTGCGAATAGTAGCGGCCAATGAAGCAATAATAGACGGTGAAAAATGCAACACCGTGCCCAAGAGACAGAGGTTGATGGAAGTCAGTATGTAGGTGTGTTTGTGGGGGGGGGGGGAGCTAACTGATGAGACAATAAACCATTCACTCCATTACGTTTAGAAAAGCCATTTGTGTTGAGTCCCTCCCCCACCTTCCCCTTACCTCACACGGAGGGATGAATCCCTGAGAAACAAATTATGCACGTGAAATATTGTTGTCCTGCCATGATAAGTCCCGATATAATTTCTCTGTATGCATGTATGTATGTATGTATCTGTCTATACAACTTCAGTCCTCCACATCTGACTTCCTCTACAATAGTTAACATAATTGAACCACATCTTGAAATTTATTGGAACAACATTTTCCCTCTACGCCACACAATTCTTCTTCCAATCCTGATGACTTTCCTTCAAAATCAATCTTATTTCCTCCATATTCTGACATCTTTCAAAACTCTGATGCAGTTCTCGCTTATCTGACTTAATCGAAAAATCACTCCTCATTCCGGCAGATCGTAACATCATACCCAACATCACTTTTCATCCATTCCTAACATCACCTATAAACCATATTTTCACCTCTATAACAATTAAAAGTGTTCCATTAATGGCTTTCAAAAATGATAGCCTTGCTCACAAGACTTCACACACAGTTTTCATGTTACGGGTCTTAAGCACTATCGCTATTACACACACACACACACACACACACACACACACACACACACACACACAAAGAAAATGAGTGAAATGGCAAGTACAGTAGTCAATCACGAGAGTGTTATGGAAGAGTTCAAAAATGACACAGAGACAATTAGGCAAGTTAGCAGTCTTATTGACCAGAGCAGTGATATTGAGGAGAAGATAACAGAAGTGAATGAAGCTGTGCAAAGCTACAAAAATGATGTAGAAACCACGTATGCTGAAATTGTGAAAGTAAAGAAAGACTTAGAAACAAGGGTGGAGGAAAAAAGGATGTGAAAAGAATAATCCAAAACAATCCAAAGTTAGTCAGAGATTCAGTAGAGATAAACAAATCAATAGTAATCACTGGTATAGAAGAGGAAGAAGTTAAAAACAAGATCACTAGAGACAAAAAGGAGATGGCAAATGTAATGAGCTTACTGAAAGAAGTATCAGAGGAAATCTGTAGTAAAGTCATAGAGGAACACAAAAGGTTAGGGAAATACGAGAAAAGCAAGACAAGACCTACAAAGGTGACTTTCCAGAATGTAAACACTGTGGAAGAGATACTAAAAAATGCAAAGAATCTTAAGGAAAAAGAGGAGTTCAAAAATGTATGGATAAAAAGATGCCTAACACAAGAGGAACTGGAATTCCTGAAAGAGAAAAGGGAGGAAGCAAAAACAAAAAATGAGGGAAGATCAGAAGAGGAGAAGAAGAAATTTTTTTACAAAGTAATAGGATTGCAGGTATGAAAGTGGTACACAAACAGGATGGAAGAAAAAGGAGGAAGGTAGTAGAACCATGTCATGACAAGTATATAAACAAGATGATAAAGTTGATGTACTCAAATGTGGATGGAATGGTATCTAAATTACCAGAGATGAATGATTATGTCAGAGAAAATGAACCACATATAATATGCCTAACTGAAACAAAATTAATACCAAGGATATCAAATGACATACTAAACTTAGAGGAATACAATAATGGAGAAGAGACAGATATTTAAAAAAAGGAGGAGGAATTATAATATTAACTAAGAAAAATCTAAAAGTCAAGGAAATAAAACTAGATATACCATCACAAGTAGAACTGATTGTAGTAGAGATCGACACATCTGAAGGTAAAGTAATTGTAGCCAATTTGTACATGCCACCCAGATCAAACACATGGGAAAGAGACGAATATGAGGACCTGGCAGAGAGTACAATTCAGAGTGTAAGATCATTGCTACATAAAATGGAAGAGAAATCGGAAAGAATTATACTAACTGGGGACTTCAATACAAATATAAATTGAAATACTCTAGATATAAATAGCCAAGAAAGCTGTTGGGACCAAAAGCTCCTGGATCTTGTACAAGAGTTTTTCTTAACGCAATATGTGAGGGAAACCACCAGAAAAAGAGGACTTGATGTACCTTCAGTGCTAGATCTAATATTTACAAGGCAAGAAAATGATATTGACAGTTTAATATATCACCCTCCACTCGGCAAAAGCGATCATGCAGTACTAAATTATAACTTCAGGATAGCATATGACATAGTAAACAGCAATGATAGTTACAAAAAGAGCCTAAACTATAAAAAGGGAAATTATCAAGACCTAAAGAAGTATTTCTTAGAAGTTGATTGGGAAAATGAGCTTAGAGGACAAGATTTAAATTCTATCTATCTATCTATCTATAGCCCGACGCCCTATTCCCACAAAGGGTGGCCGCAGACAAAACGCCTCCAAGTCACTCTGTCACCCACCATTTGACTCCCCTCCCCCCAACTCACCCCCCCCTCCCTCATATACCTCTCAATTCCATCCCTCCACCTCATCCTCGGTCTACCCCTCCCTCTCCCTCCCTCCACCTCACCTACATAAACCCTCTTAGTCAGTCTTTCCTTCTCCATTCTCTCCACATGTCCAAACCACCTCAGTGTATTTCTCCTAATCTTTTAAATGCTGTATATAAAAGATTTTGTGAATTTTATGAAATAGGAGTCCAGAAGTACATCCCACAGCACAAAGAAGCAGATAAGAAAATACAGAAATGGTTCAATACAGAATGTAAAAAATCAAAAGAAAGAAGAGATTTGTTGTGGAATAGATACAGAAGACACAATAGTGAAAGGGCGTATAATAATTACAAACAGGCAAGAAACGACTATACAAGAATAAGGAGGGAAGCCCAAAAACAGTTTGAGGAGGATATAATAAATAAAAGTAGTGATCAACCAAAGCTGTTTTACAGCTACATCAGAAGCAAAACTAAAGTAAAAGATATAATACAATCCATTACGGACGAGGGAATCACTTATACACAAGAGAAAGATATTTGTGAAGCACTAAATAAGAATTTCCAATTAGTTTTTTCAGAAGAAAAAAATTTTGAGAGGGACTATGTGGAGCACGCATGTCCACACATACTACCAGATATACAAATAGCAGAAAAAGTAATACAGGAGGAGTTAAGTAGATTAGGCAGAGGAAAAGCAAGTGGTCCTGATGAAATTTCATGTTGGGTATTACGAGAATGTGCAAAGGAGTTAAGTAAACCATTATTTTTAATTTTCAAGAAATCCTTGAGTCAAGGTAAACTACCTGATATTTGGAAAAAAGCAAATATTGTCCCCCTATTCAAGAAAGGAAATAGACAAAATCCACTCAACTACCGACCAGTATCACTGACCAGTGTTGTAACAAGGTATTAGAAAAACTTATAAGAAAAGCTTGGGTAAACCATCTAGAAGAACACAGTATGATAACAGAAAGACAGTTTGGTTTCAGAAAAGGAAAATCATGTGTTACTAATCTGTTGAGCTACTATGACAGAGTAACAAACACAATACAGGAAAGGGAAGGATGGGTGGACAGTATCTATTTAGATTTTAAGAAAGCTTTTGACACAGTACCACACCAAAGACTTTTATGGAAACTGTACCATCAAGGAGGAATTCGAGGCAAACTGTTTTGTTGGATGCAAGACTTTCTCATAAAAAGAGAAATGAGGACAGTACTAAGAGGAAACTACTCATCATGGAAAGACGTGACTAGTGGAGGGTGACTAGTGACTAGTGACAGGGTTCAGTGCTGGCACCAATCATGTATTTAGTGTATATAAATGATATAAACAGTAACACTGGAAATGAGAGCTATCTGAATTTGTTTGCAGATGATGCAAAAATACAAAGGAGAATTACTAACACAGACTCTTGTAAAGAGCTACAAGAAGAATTAAATAAACTTCATGAATGGAGTAGTACATGGCAAATGGAATTCAATGTGGACAAGTGTCATGTAATCAAGTTTGGTAAAAGTGGAAAAAGACCTGATTGGGATTATAAGTTAGGAAATAAAACCCTATACACATCAGAAAGAGAGAAAGACCTAGGTGTGATTATCAATAACAGACTATCTCCGGCTGACCACATCAGCGAGAAGGTACGGAACATGTATACACTGCTTGCAAATATGAGAATAGCATTCACATACATAAATGAAGACATGCTAAGAAGGATAATAACAGCATTCATTAGACCAACCCTGGAATATGCATCAGTAGTCTGGAGTCCTCATCTCAAAAAGCATATAGACAAGATTGAAAAACTTCAAAAGGCCGCTACAAGATGGATACCAAGCTTAAGGGACCTAAGCTAGAAGAAAGACTAAAAAAACTGAATCTACCAACACTACAGGAGAGAAGGAAAAGAGGTGACATGATAATGCTATATAAGTGCATATCAGGGAAGGAGAAAATAGACATAAATGATTACTTAACATATGGAGAAGCATCAGCAAGAGGACACTGCAAAAACTGCATAAGAAGAGAGGTGATAAAGACGTAAGGAAATTCAGTTTCCCAAACAGAGCAATTGATCAATGGAATGCACTACCGAATGAAATAGTGTGTGCCAAAACAATTCACAAATTTAAGGATATGTACGATAAATATGGTTTAAGACACGGGGCAGTACGAGCTTGACTCATTCCTGTAAAGATACAATTAGGTAAGAACAATTAGGTAGGTAAGAACACACACACACACACACACAAAAGCGCCCGCGCCTCTTCATACTATCGCCTGAAACTTATATAGCGGTAAGAATTATTCCTTCAGTATCACTCACAAACACCGCCCTTTAACCCTTCCCCTCCACAGATTAGCCTTTAGGCAGTGTGAGGCTGTCAGTGCGGTAGTGTGAGCGTCAGCAGTCGTAATGGCAGCGTCAGCAGACACCACCACCACCACACCGTCATACACACTCACAGGCAAAATCGCTCTCGTCACAGGTAACATTGTATGAACTTTGTCATAACAGCAGCTTGACTTATTCTGTTGAATGAAGTGTTTGTAAACTTGTTTTGCTATTTTTCCAAGGTACTGGAGATGGCTGCCTTCATGTGGTGGCACTGATACAGGATACCCGGTCGGCTAAAGTGCCAGGTTATACAAACGCCCCTCAGCTATTTCCCTATCCCCCGAAAGTAGGATGGTACACTGTGTGAGAAGGACAACTTCAGGTTTTAGTCCACCAGGTTCACGTTACAGATGAACCTGGGACTACGAGGACTATACTACTACTACTACTACTGCTACCTCATAATAATTATTGTTAGTATGGAAGTCCCCAGAGTGATGGATAATGGAGGTGATATCTTACGCCACCATTTCAAAAAGTTTCCTAAACTACATAGGAAGGTCTGAAAGTAGCGATAACATAAGGGGAAAATCCGTTATCGGTGTGGACAGGGCAATTCTTCTGGCTCAAACTACAATAGATTTAAGCAGGATATATTAGTTTAACAAACACCTTACATTGGAAATGGAGCGAAATTTTATAATACGCTCTTCAGTACGAGAAATCGTCCCTTAAGTGAATAATATCGTCCGTCAGATGCAAGAAGTGTACAGAAAACGTCATATAATGAAAGGGTTAATGGCAGTGTATAAAATGGTATTCATTTACACGGTTATTTCTACAAGCAATATCAATATTTAAAGGGCATAAATAACATACAACATAATATTAATCCCTTCACTATGATGAGGTATCAGTACATTTATTGTTGCTAACTCTAGATATTTTAATGCATTTAGGAAAGACCTTTTGACATGAAGGGATTTAATTAGGTTTATTTCATCCATATGGTTCGAAAGACTTCGCCTATGTAATTAGTTTAGAAAATAAACAATAATATACTGAAAAAATAGTAAAAAATATGTTAAGGAGCAACAAGCAAAACAAATTGGTATGGAAGATGGGGCAGAGAGTGTTGTCAAATCCAAAGCTAGAAATACCGCTAAACTTGTTTTCACAAACAGCTAGAATGACACTAAATAATTTATATATCCAGAAAATCATTAAACGAGGGCTTATAATCACTGGATTATCGCTGATATCTTGCAAAAGTGTCTTATAATACAGCTGGATTTCGGTAATACCTCCGGATCTAGAATAAAGACACTAAATTTGCAACAGTATTAGGGATTCTCTGTACCTGACGATAATACAAGCACTGATCTCTAACCTACTTTCCAGTCACCGTGATGGCTTATTATCACTACAATACAAAAACTGATCTCTAACCTACTTGCCAGTCACCGTGATGGCTTATTATCACTACAATACAAAAACTGATCTCTAACCTACTTGCCAGTCACCGTGATGGCTTATTATCACGACAATACAAAAACTGATCTCTAACCTACATGCCAGTCACTATGATGGCTTATTATCACTACAATACAAAAACTGATCTCTAACCTACTTGCCAGTCACCGTGATGGCTTATTATCACTACAATTCAAAAACTGATCTCTAACCTACTTGCCAGTCACTATGATGGCTTATTACCACAATAATACAAACACTTATTTCTAACCTGCTAGCCAGACACCATGATGGCTTATTACCGCCGCTTGGCAACTGAGTCGACTGACTGGCTTACCCTACGGCTGATTACTCAAGGACCCGATTTCTCGACGGCTTAGGAAGCTCCCTAACACCTTTTCTTAAGCGATTTATTTCGTTTCGTACACCCTACTGTCTTCGTCTGTGGTATGTAAAGCCTTGCAGTAATGTCTTATTCATCCATATTCAAAAAGAAATCGCAAAGGGAAGAGGAATTTGGAAGCTTCCTTAGCCGACGAGACTACGAGCCAAGGTCAGTCGGCGAACAGATGATAAGACACAAGTCTCCTACTCCCCAGTGCATGACAACAAGTTGTTTGTAGTCTATTCTTGCTGTTGTCACACGATTTCATTCCACTTGGGAGAGCGCCCTAACACTGAAGGAGTTAATGAACGATATAGCAGACCCTCCGGATCGACAACTCTCTCTTAAGCTGAGTACAATTATGAGATAGCCACAGTATAACAACTTCCTTACTCTGATTGAAGGGCTAATGATGATGTCCGTTTGATATTTTATTCCAGCTACCGCCAGACGATTTAATATGGCTTAGGGTGATTGAAGGTGATGGATATTCAAACAATGTGCTGATCGTGTTCTCAGTTTTCCTGTAGCTCTTATCATTTATTGTAAAAACTCTTTCAGATAATATTATTGCCCGCCTTTAGAAGGTGGAGCGATAATGTTTTAGCCTGCCTCTGTGTGTGTGTGTGTGTGTGTGTGTGTGTGTGTGTGTGTGTGTGTGTGTGTGTGTGTGTGTGTGTCTGTCTGTCTGTCTGTCTGTCTGTCTGTCTGTCTGTTCCCATTATATCTCATGAACGGCTTGAGCTATCAACATGAAACCTTCTGGGTATCAAGATAGGGCCAAAATTTTGGACTTGGCCAAAAGCATATTCTGGCGGGCGATTAGCATTCGGCTTCCGAATAATTGTCTTCCATTTCATGATGAAAATACCAGCACAAGAAGTAAATAAATCCAATGAGACAGTTGCTCACCATTTAATATCTTCAATATTAGACCTCTGGGCTGGAATTTATTAAAGCTCTTACGTCCTAAGGATGACTCGTAAATAGTTATGAGTGCCCCTAAACACAGGAGAAATCTTAAGACTATTTATAATAACACGAAATCGCTGTGGCTTCTCACATCTCGGGGCCCAGTTAGGAATGCTGGGCAGCTGTCACAAGAGCATACGAGTTTCTCACAAGCGATAGAGGAGGCAGGATGGCAGTCTGACAACAACTCTGAATTCGTTGCCCAGGACATTTGTGTGTATGCAGACATTTGTGATGTGTAGAATGATGGTACAGACACACACACACACACACACACACACACACACACACACACACACACACACAATTTCCAGGTGGTCTGCTATCTTGAGGCAAAGGTGTTGATTTCCTTAATATCTTGTATTTCGTTTCCAGTACTCTTGGTGGGTACCTTATCTACTCTTTTGATCTCAGGTAAACCTGAATGTTGTCTGAACCACATAATTATTACTGAACAACCCAGGCTTTCCGCCATAACTGACTAGCTGCTGTATGGCACTTAAAGATGTTACTTTAGAATCTGGTAACCATTTCTATTGCTGGTTATATTTTCTTATCAAAATTTTGATGGGGCCAATAAAATTCATTGATGATTACTGGGCGCTGAATTAATAATTGAGATACAACAGGCAGTCGCGGTTGTGATGGTAACAAACCGTCTAGTCCACGTCAATACTTATCGCGTGATGATAACACTTTAGAGATAACTATGATTACCTGGCTCCAACACAGCAGTAACGGATGCATGTACTGCCCCAGGTGCTGAAGTAATAACTTCAGGACGGATATCTTAGGGTAATTTTGAATAACAATATTTAAGCACGAGTTTATCTTCAACTGTTATGGAGTTAATATTACTGAGTGCCTCGTGTGTGGAAAGTTTCTGTCATAATTTAACCACAGACTTATAAGTGTATCTCCGTTACGGTTCACAATTGGACTCATGTTGGCACACCATTTTTTTTTTTTTTTTTTTTTTTTTTTCAATATCATCCCAGGAATCTTCTGAAGTCGGTGCCTATGTTATGAGTCACCATGTTCGATACGAGTATGCATACATTCATACATAACATAAACATAGTCACTTTATCTGTCTATGCACTCGTCTCTCTCTCTCTCTTTCTCTCTACATTTGAGTATCCACTGCAGGACCGGCCTATCCCGACCGAAGTCGTCCCGGTACGATACAGCCAATGTATCTCTACCAAGTGGCTTAGGCTGTCTGGTAGAGATTGTATGTAGGGTGAGAAGTGCTTGTAAGGGTATTGTAGTGTTGGAGTGGCTTTAATGTGTGTGTAGTCTGTGAACCAAGTGTAATCGGCCCACGCAAGCCGACTGGGTGCAAGTATACTTTATCCTGGTTCAACCACAGCACCCCTTGTGTCCACCAATGCAGTACGTGGCCGGGTGAACACTCCAAAAAGTTTATTACCCTGGCGGGGCGTGAACCTTAGCTCACCCATGTACGAAACGCACAATGTACAACTGTACCACAGAGGCTCCATATATATATATATATATATATATATATATATATATATATATATATATATATATATATATATATATATATATATATATATATACAGGGTGTAACGCGACGTATGACAAAAACTTACACAAGTGAGCTATCATGCAATTTTGAGTATATTTTGTTCTATAACATATACTCTCCGTGACCCAAGTTCAGCACCCAGCATTTGGCTCTTTGGGTGTAAAAGTTTAGTGGCTGCATAGGTGCCATTGTGTGAGAGCTTCGCAGGGCGACGGGAGACGAGTGTTATTAGCTTATAGTGTAATGTACATAAAAATCCCATATCCTATCAGTACAAACGAGTTTTAAGAAGAAACTTGACGAAGTCTATTGATTCTTTAACATCGTCATGCATTCCTGCAAATCGTTTGCACAAATCGACTGTAAATTAAGGATTAAATTCAAATTTTATGGCTTGCGAGAGAGTAGGGAGGGAGGAGAGGGGCTGGTGTGTTGTTGCCAGTTATTTAATGTTTAGTTTGTAGGATACAGCTACGAGCATTATCATAACACCTACAGCTCATTCAAGGGAAAAACATTACTGAAATGAGTGACTAGCGTTCCTTTAAGTCAGGAGTAATATTATTATTCATTACAATTTTTCTGTTGCAAGTAAACGTGGCACCATTGCTTTCATATGATGGCGTGAGAACAGTGACACAGGATTGCCAATGTAACGACTATGCAGCTAGACTGCTAGACCTACTTTTTGCTTCTACTTAGCGGCACTATTTAACATCTGACAGCATGATATCTAGCTACATTCTGGATATTTTTGCCATTTTTAGGTGATATTCTAGAGATTTAATCGTTTTCTAACGATGTTTTGCAGTAGTTATTATCTAGCGACATTCTAGCAAGTTTTCAGGACTAAACTAGCTAGATCGATTATAAGCACTTGACAACCCTGCGTCCACTGTCATTTGAACGGGAAAATTTGCAGGCGAGGCACACACACTTCTGTTACTGTTCTCCGCGTTCAGGTGTTCACTGGGTTCAGCTTGTTCAGAAACAGCATGCCACGTACGTACAACAATGAACAAGCAGATATCGTCTATTTTTACGGATTCTGCGATGGTAATGCCAGTGATGCAGAGAGGAAAACAGGTGGAGATACCCAATCGCGTCACTTTTGCTCGCAGCGGAAAAATTGTTATTAATAATATTCTTCCTGACTTAAAGTGAGGTTAATCTCCCTTTACAATAACGTTTTTCCCTTGAATGAGCTGTGGGTGTTATGATAATGCTCGTAGCAATATCCTACAAACTAAACATTAAATAACTGGCAACAACACATCAGCCCCTCTCCTCCCTCCCTACTCTCTCGCAAGCCATAAAATTTGAATTTAATCCTTAATTGACAGTCGATTTGTGCAAAAGAATTGCAGGAATGCATGACGATGTTAAAGAATCAATAAACTTCGTCAAGTTTCTTCTTAAAACTCGTTTGTACTGATAGGATATGGGATTTTTATGTACATTACACTATAAGCTAATAACACTCGTCTCCCGTCGCCCTGCGAAGCTCTCACACAATGGCACCTATGCAGCCACTAAACTTTTACACCCAAAGAGCCGAATGCTGGGTGCTGAACTTGGGTCACGGAGAGTATATGTTATAGAACAAAATATACTCAAAATTGCATGATAGATCACTGGTGTAAGTTTTTGTCATACGTCGCGTTACACCCTGTATATATATATATATATATATATATATATATATATATATATATATATATATATATATGTGTGTGTGTGTGTGTGTGTGTGTATGTATGTATTGTATATATACTGATTACTTGAATCAGCAGTTAATCTTAACAGCTTCTGAGCCCGACCCTCAGATTTACAAGTGTCGACTCATCACTTTGTTTCCTTAGACTTCCACCAACTGCCGATGAATTTCTGTTGCGTATACATTCGTAGTTTTCAAAAATCAAATTAAAATACCTTCTTTGTACCAGGACTCCAACATGTTGGTCATCATTTATTGGTGGTCATCTCCATGGAGGTACTGAGCAGTGCTGCCAACTGACAAAACTCCTAACTGTAACAATATTTTTTTTTTAATCGAACTCGCTTAAAGGCCGCCATCGGAGGCCTCCGCTCGATGTCAAAAGGCCAGAAATTAGTCATAATTCGGGAACCGGCGGCCCGATTGGCCGTGACGTTGTTTTATTCAAGTTAGAGCATTTTAACGGTACCTTGCTCTAACCAAAAATGCGCTTCGTTGCGCCGTTTTGGCTATGTTACGGTAACAAACAAACCAACAATGGGTGAGTGAGTTTGTGGGTGGATAGGTGAATGGGTGTTGTGGGCAAGGAGGGAGGGGTGGGTGAATGGATGGGGTGGGCTGGTGGGTGGGTGGGTAGTAGGCAGGGTGGATGGTAGATTTTGTGAGTGGATGGTAGGATGGGTGGCAGGGTCCGGGTTTTGTTGTTGGTCATTATAATAATACAAAGGACTCACACAAAATCACTCCACTTCCAGCCTAGTCATCTTACCAACCCTTTTCCAGCATTACCTCCCCCACCTCTCCCTCCCACACTATCCCAGCCCGGTTGTTGTTGTTGTAGAGTAACTCCAGTCTCACTGCCCGAACAGACCCATCAGCCACAGTCAGGCAACTGCCCCGCCACAGCAAGGCACAGGGAAGCATGTAAAGTTTTAGTTCCTGGATGGACTGGGTATTTGGATCTCTCCACCAAGTTAACAGTGGCACCATAGTAGGCTCTGCAGCATTGTAAATGGTTTCCTGGGTTACAGGCAACCATTAGGCTTGTCACTCAGTGTAGAGCCAGCTGAAGTGAAACGAAGATTAATGGAATGTAAGAGGAAGATGAGAAACAAAGGAAGAGGGGTAGGCAGATACAGTACTAAAATGATAAAGGTGAAGGAAGTAGCAGAGAGCACTGCAGCAAATCAATGGATGACGCACGCCACCACCTACTTGACTGGTATATCAAGGTAATATTTGAAGTGGCTGGGGAGAATTCATAACACGTCTTCCTTAGTAATTCCTTCTGTATATTATAGTCCGGTATCCTCTTGCTAGTTACTCCTATATGTCAAGCATTGTAATGAATACACAAGGGGAAACAAATAGCTATCATGTAAAATAAATCTCTATGGAAGATGTGCTACGAAACCCGCCAAGTCACTTAGAATATGGCGTTAAATCTCAGGGTACATGAACAGTTTGCTGAGACGACAACGCTTTTGTTGACTGTACAGCAGCCTAAGTCTATGGTAACCAAGCAGTGTAGTAGTGTACAATTATGCTGGTCAGTAAGAGTTCTCAAGACCACACTGTCATACTGCTAGTCTCCCTGTTGTCATAGGATTCCAGGAGTGCTCACCGGTTTTATATAATCACTAATCCCTTCAGTCCGATGAAGTACTGATAATTTTATATTTGCTACCTCCAGGTGATATCTGGACGAATAAACAAGGCTTGATACAGCACTGATTAATTCCTTTATACAAAAAAAAAAAAAAAGGGAGAAATGGAGTTCCCCCAAGCTAAGCCCTGTATTGGACTATATAGCCCCGCTAGGGTTACAGGAGGGAGCTACCCCTCCCGGCACGGCAGCCCGAGCGAGGCTCGAACTTGCAATCCCCCGTTACAAGTCCAGCGCGCTACCACTGTGCTACCGCGCCCCCCTCCTTTTTACAAAAGATCTCTCCTAATTGGAACAATTCGGATGAAGGTAGCAAGAAAATGAATGAATACACGGACTGAATGGATTAACCCATCACGTCCCGAGGTTTTCCGCACCTCCGACACCCCCCAATCCCAAGCTATTTTGGAAAAACAATTTTTTGGCTAAAACTTCCGCTTTTATTGAGAAACAAAGAAAAATCACCAAGAAAGGGCTTACCGTGGTCCATAAGTGGTTGGAACAGGTGAGGTCCCCCGCACCTGGTATCGTATTCTATCATTGACATGTGAGGCGCTCGCGTTTTCTATGGTAGGAAATAATGGGAGGAACAACAAACAACACCTCAACATTTATTGAATTTGAACTAATAAACAATAAGAGTAACAATAAAATGAATTTCAAACACATATATATGAAAAATAAGCATTGTACCTTCGCGCGAGCATAGCGAGTTGGGTCCGAGTGGTAACATTCTATGTGCTAAGTTTCTTGTATCAATCAACATATCATTTTTTCTACTTGTATACTTCTGTTTCATTGACATTTTACCTATTTTTACTGTTTATAAATGTTTTCAGATGTTTTCATTCATTACGATGACATGCAGCATAAGTATAGCGCACATCTGCATACTAAGTCCATCGCTATGACTCGTATTTCAACATACCCAATTGTTTTATCACTTTCCTATTACTTTTTCCTTTACATAGAACCTTTCCTCCACCACTGTAAATGTTTTCAATTATTTACATTCATTACGAGGGCATTTAGCGAAATGCTAGCGCATATTCACGTAGCAAGCACAATCTCAAACAATCGTGTTTCATCTTCTACTTTATTTTTTCACTCCAGTTATACTTTCCCACTTATATTACACACGTTTACACCCCTATACTGCACTATACATAGTTACTGGCATTATTTATTCAAGTGAGCGTCAGAATATCGCATGAAAATACCCTCGCAATGAATGTTTCAACCAACATAATACTCAAACACTTATATACTAATTCTTCACATATATTACACACTTTCCCACTTGTTGACTTCTATTTTCATAATTACGGGCCTTATTCATTCCACTGAACGTCAGGATATCGCATCTCTATACACACGCTAGGAATATTTTGACTTAGAATATATTTCAGCACTTACAATAATTTGAACTTACATTATACCCGTTTGCATTTCCCATAATAATATTTATATATTTACGGGCCTTATTTATTGCACTGAGCGACAGAATATCGCATAAAAAACCCTCGCTAGGTATGTTTCCACTTACAGCATATTTATACACTTACATACTATTTTTGCACTTAAGTTATACCCGTATGCACTTTATACTAATATTTTCAGATCAACAGGACTTATAATTTCACTGAGCGTCTGTTTGTCGCATTTACTTCATAGTTTCAGCATCCTATCGCATTGACACCATATTAGAATTGCATCAAGGTGTGATATTCGCTGAAACATGGGTGAATACAGAGACCCACGTCACACTCCACACACTCATAGCGGGTGTCCTTCCTCTGTGTGGTGAGTCTTACCCGGGAATTGCTACACACGTGACACCTGCGTTGGGGCCTAGGTCTATATGGCTGGGGAGGGATAGGAGTGGGGAAATGGTGGCCAGATATTCTCAGGGGAGTTTGGGCAATAGGGGCAGTGCGGGTGCGATGTTGGGGCCTTTCAACAGCATACCGTGCAAACATCTCTCTTGTGAGCTCCCTCACAAACCCTTCAAAGGTTTCCTGAACACCTGTTGTCATGGCAATTCAGAGCAGTGATGTCCAGCAAGTGAAAGAACAGTTTCTTATACCACTTCATCGTGGTCCTGGCACACTCTACCGTCGATATCATGGAGTCTGACTGGTCCACCAGGTGCATGTTTATGTTATAGTCCATGACACACTCAGGTTTCCAAATGTGACGCCTGTTCTCGCTCCGGTAATCAATGGAATCAGTACGGTGCATCAAGGGGCGGTGAACCGTTGACAAGAGGCTTACTTCTCTATTATGGTTCCATACAGTTGCAAGTATGTTGTTGGCTTTGAAGAAGACAACCTCATTCCTGTCAAGTTTCCGCCCTACCTTGACCATGTGACGCCAGTTCACCTTCACGGTTCCACAGATTCCCGTTTCATGCATGTGAAAATAACGAGCGAGAAGAGGGCTAGTGTACCAGTTGTCCAGGTAGAGGACGTGAC
Organism: Coenobita brevimanus; assembly: GCF_032717465.1. Taxonomy (NCBI): domain Eukaryota; kingdom Metazoa; phylum Arthropoda; class Malacostraca; order Decapoda; family Coenobitidae; genus Coenobita; species Coenobita brevimanus. The sequence goes on from NC_136980.1 coordinate 23,167,999, forward strand.
CACGATGAAGGTAGTCTTCTATCCTTGTCTTTACCACTGCTCCCGACAGTCCAATACTCCGATCTTCTCTTATGTCTGTCTGTGCACCGGTGTACAAGACAATGTCTTGCATGTAACCAGTCCTACAGTCGCACATAAAAAAGATCTTGAACCCAAAACGGTGCCTTTTGCTGGGTATATACTGCCTATATGAAATATTACCTCTCCACAACACGAGACTCTCGTCTATGATGAGGTCTCTATAGGGATAAAATGATGAACGAAAGGTTTGCCTCAGGTGATCAAATATCAGCCTAATTCACCTCATCTTATCTGTGTCGTTCGCATTTGCAGGATCATCAGCATCGTAGAAATGGAGGCAACTTAGAATTTGTTGGAAGCGATTATGGCTCATGACTTGCCCAAATATTGGTGTAAGCATAACAGGGTCCCTTGTCCAGTAAGCCGGAATTCTATTCTTTCGTGTAATACCCATCAAAAGGACCAGGGCAAAAAATAGGAACATTTCTGAAAGAGAGACAGGGTAATCATATATGATAGAATGCCTGCTCCTTCTTCCCAAGCTTTCACTCTCACGGCGCTGGTTTGGTCAACAATCTGCTTCACGAATGCCTCACTAAAAAACAGGTGGAAAATATCCATCCTGGTGGAATTCCGGTGAATTCCGGGAGCAATGCAGCCAGAGTGCCCCTGCTCAGTGAAGGGGTGAATGAAGGGAGAAAAATCACTCCCATCCTCCCAATTCCATCCCACAAATCCCTCGTCCCCATCATCCCCATCACCGCCTTCGTCTGGGTGGGGAGGAGATACTGGTGGGGGAGGTTGGGGAGAAGGAGTGCGGAGGGCTTCCCCACTCTCACTCCTCTTCCCTCTGCCTTTACCCTTTCCCTTTCCCTTACCCTTACGGCCTTGAGGAACATTAGGGGGCTGTGGGGATGAAGTTGGGGAATATTGGGGAGCATAAGACGTGCTGGGGAGTGGTTCCTCCCCACCTTTCCCCTCCATCACAACCCCACGTGATACAGAACGCACCCGCACTCGCCCACGTGATACAACTCACCACCTCACACTACCTAGGGAGAGCGATGACTCACGCCATTCTCACTTTCCATACTCCTCCCTGCACTTTCCCTTTCACTCCCCACTCCCTCCACAGCACTTCCTACCTCCCCAAACAAAATACTAGGCCCATACCTGCTCCTCCGATGTGGTGTGCACTCGGGACCACGATGAGTAATCACCTCACGTCCGTACCACGCGGCTGCATGTCCCACGGCTCCGTCCTCGTCCTCGTCCTCGTCATCAAATTCGGGTTCCAAATCACGCTGGGGCTGGGCATAGGATGTTGGACGTGGTTTTTTGGCCAGCTGCCCCTCTCTAGCAGCACGGTAAGTCACGTACTGCTGCTTCTGGGGGGAGGGGTCTTCTTCATCACTGCTGGTGGTTTCCTCCTCCTCTGGCTGCACATAATCTTTGTCAACAACCTCGTCGTCCAATGGGGAGTCACTGTCGCCTGTAAAGGCGTCCAGGGCGGCTTGAATTTCGACCTCTGAGAGACCTCTCTTCGCCATGTCTGAGCAGGACCATTGCTAACATGTGAGTGAACGAGCCGCGTGTGAGCGCGGGTCACGAGGGGTCGCCGAGTGTCCCCGCCTGGTGGCAGGTAGGGGAAGGTCAAGGGATGATACGTACCGAAAATGAAGCACGAAATTTGAAAATTGTGGAAATTATGCACTTTGCAATTGCGCAATGTACCGGTACGTCACCGGGACTGGCAAATGCAAAACGTTGCAACGTACCCATACATCGACGGGACGGGGTGGGTTAAAATGTGTTCTTCGAGTGACTGGTCCTGCAGTACGAGGTGGACTCATGAAACCCGTATACAGAGCAGTGATATATGGATCCTTGTAGAATGTGCAAAAATAAATATTGATTCACTTCATTATGATTAGTACTGGGACGGTGAGCAATGACTAACAAAACTCAGTGATGCCATCATTGAAACTCTTCTAAGTGTATTGTGAAAGTTCGATAACTGTTCAATTGTTCAGTTTAAAAAAAAGGTGATATTACTGTCCACCACTGTACATAAAAACTGCAGTATCAAAAGGAAAACTATAGCACTCATGAAGGAGCACTGAGTACTGCCTGACAGTACTGTGCACCAAGCGGGGGGCACTGAACACTGACTGCCTAAGAGTATTATAAAGAGACAGAGAGGAAAGAAATGGGTACTGACTGAGAAAATATTTTCAGCGAGATAGCAGAGCACTCACTATAGATAATGCTTTATATATAAAGAGTAAAGTTTACTGTTAACTTATTACTGCCTGTCGCTTCAGGCGGAGGGAGTGGCATTGGGCGCGCATGTTGTCAGGTGCTGGCCAGGGAGGGCGCCCGACTGGTGGTCGCTGATATCAACCTTCAGGCGGCCAAACACACCCTCACCCTCCTTCCTGGTGAGTCACTCTCTTGTCTGATGAGTCACTCTCCCACTCATTGCGTCACAGACTAATCAGAGGTAAAGTTATGTCTGCATGATGCGCAGTTGTGTTCAGTGTAATACAATGGAGATAATGGTCAACATAAGTAAAAGTCTGCTAACATATCTGTCTGTCTGTCTGTCTGTCTGTCTGTTTTAATAAGTCTACTTACATGTCTGTCTAAATATAAATCAATAAACAAAGAGAGAGAGAGAGAGAGAGTAAATTAACCTGTGGTTGGTAGGCACATACATGTACATAATATTGTGCATATTGCTTTACTTGAATGAGAAGAAATGGTCATGTTTGAACTTCCCAAGCACGGAACACAGTATTTTAGTGATTCATGTCACTCATTTGAGAACGTATTAAGCTAACACTCCCTTCCTTCCCTATAATCCTTTCCTTCTCTCTCTCTCTCTCTCTCTCTCTCTCTCTCTCTCTCTCTCTCTCTCTCTCCACCAAAACCTTAGTGTGAATTAAGCTAACCTAACAAACCTAAACAAATACAAGTTCTCATCTCACTACGCCACTTCACTTTCTTTAACTAAGGGCACTCTGCCAAAAACATGATTATAAATATCACTTTACTTATCTTACTGCCTGTTGAAGTGGCATAAGGTGGCAGTTATTCAGCACCAGTCAAGTAGTCTCTTAAATTCATTAGCGATCTTCATATGTCCTCTGTAGTTCCTTCACCTTAACTTGGCACAGATTTTTGACCTTCTGTGGCTTATATTATGTTGCTCAGTTGCAGAAAATGACAGTGCTACTCCTCCTTGTCCTTTCCATAGTAATTCCTCGTGACTAGCAACATATTTCGGTGTTAATCTATAGTTTTGTTACAGCACAACATTCAAGAGAGATAGTAACAGTTCTAGGCCAAGTTACAGTAAAATGAGTATTGTTTCACCAGCAGTATCTCTCTCCGTACCTCATGGTTAGAGATGACAAGAGATGAAAAGTCATTAAATAATCACATTAACAGATATAGGTATGTTATTGTTTTTATTTCTATAAGATTGATAAAAAAACAGGATGTTACATACTATCGTAAACAATGTTAGCCCCTCATCCCGTATCAATAACTGCTTCACGAATATTCAATGGTGCGCGTTGCCAGGTCATTATGTTCTTAAAATTAATGCATTCCAGCACCTCAGTTTAAGAAAAATAATCAATATAAATTAATCCTTCACAATCGTATGGAAAAATTAACAAAATATTTACAGTCTTATCAGCAGCAGTACAGTGTTAGGTGAAGAAGCAGTTAAGTTTATGGGATCATTAGACAATCAGTCATTGGTCACAAATCAAAATTTGTTTTTCAGCTTTTACAAAGTGTTCGAAATTTTAACCTTTGAGCTGTGACACGTCCTCTGCATTTATAGCAGTTACAATATACTCAGTTGAGGCCACTCACCATCCACTCACTCGATGTAGTGTTACTTTGGGTGTCTACCCTTTCCTGTCTTCCTTCCTTCCTCCTCTGTCTTTCTTTCCTTCAATCATTCCTTTTCCTTCTGCCTAAGGGTGACTTTACAGACCCTCTTCTGTCTTTCTTTCCTTCATTCTTTCCTCTTCCTATTGCCTATGGGTAACTCTACACTGAGTGACAAGCCAAATGGTTTCCTGTACACCAGGAAACCATTTACTACGCTGGGTGGTAACCATATAACCAAATTATAACGCCTGGTGGTTTAGTGGGTAATTATGGCCCTTCAATCGGATTGTGCCGATGAAGGTCTATATTCAAGGGATGGTTGGGGTTTATTGCTCACGTAATGCCACTCAGGGATGAGTGAGGCCGGTCACACTCATCTTAAATGTCAGGACCAACTTGCCTAGCCCAGGGTTTCTGCGCTCCTCATGGGGCGACACAGGATTGGATGATGGAAGGATGGACAATACACTGAACTCAATAAGAAAAATATCAATACAGCAAACATCACCGGCCTGTTCCCTGCATCAGACAATCCATACCGTATTTATAGATGAAGAAGAAAACAAAAGCATTGCATTTTTATTTTCATTGCTTATGTCAACTTAATCTTCCCACCCATGGCTTTTACTTCAGCTACGGAATTACTTTGCGTGGCACCAGATTTTTTTTTTTTTTTCCAAAATACGCTGTGGTCATTGGTGATGTTCTTGTTTAACGACTATTTATGAGCTTACCATTTTTTTTTTTTTTCATTTCCAGTTTTTGAGCCACTAACGGGCAGAGGTTATCACATCAGTCATTTCTTCCATCTGGAGTCCAGGAAGCCTTAATATGAGAAATGGGGCGGGGAGGGGGAGATAAATGCTAGAAAAAAAATGTAACTATGAAAAACCTGTGGTATAAACCTGAAAACTGTAGCCCTCCCCTGCAAGCAGTGTGCACTTAACAATCTGTTCTTTGAATTTAGATCATTGGTTCTTAGTACAAGAGTTGCTGGTAGACTAACCAAGCCTCACATACCAAAACTTACTTGCGATGTGAACAGGAAAACTGACTGAGAAGGTTTGAAAAAAAAAATAATAAAGGTATTATAGTAGATGACTTGTTTTTGCAGTTTTTATCTCCCCCCCCCCAACCCTTATCATAATTTGACTTTCCTAGGCACCAGATGCAAGAAAAAATGTGATGTAAATTACCTTCGTCTGGGAATGGCTCAACATGTGACAAAAGAAAGACAATTTTTAGCAGATCACGAAAGGCCGTTATGTGAGTGGAAGTCCATCGTCTCATATTTTGGACACACACACACACACACACACACACACACACACACACACACACACACACACACACACACACACACACACACAGTCTCTAGCAGCAGACCAAATAGCTTAACAGTTGCACTGAAGGCTATGGATGGGAAGACAAAGAACTAATGAAGAAATAATTATAAAGTTCAAGGGAAATGCTTTTATTTAATTCTCCTTGTATAAATTATATATTGCACGTGTTGCTTGAGGCAATGAACACAATAACGTTTACTATTTACCATGGAGATTCGACTTTTTTTTATTTATTTATTTTTTTTATTTTTTTACCCAGGAACACTGTGAATGGGCTCAGGAGCGCTCAGAATAAGTGGATAATATTTTTTTCTTCTCTCTCTCTCTCATAATTCCCCGAGGGCTGTGGCTCAGTCTGCTTACTCTGTAGCTGAAACAGAATATAACAATAGCATCTCAGTGGAGCCAGTCAGTCTCACAAGTGGTGCAGTACGCTCAGTTCTGTTTTCTTTGGTGCTGTAAAGCAATATGGTACATTTACTTATTGCCCGAAGAAGAAAGTTGGCATTTTTCCTAATGTATATGACAGTAAGCATTCTAATGAAATTCTTACTGTGCCTCATTGTTGCAGTCCTGATTTTGCATTTAGGTACCTTCAGGCGATACCCATTTAACATCCTAATTGGAATCAAAAGTCACTATTAACGCCAGTAGTCTTGAAACTGAGGGGAGGGATTACCCTTCCCACACCCTGCTCGAAGTGGACGTTCACACCTTCAACGTAAATGGTAATCTTGAAAGGGTGAGAGAGCACCCCTTCGTGTGGGTAGACGCAGCAAACAGTTGGTAGCACTGATTAGTTTTATATTTTAAATATCGAAAAAAATAAAAATAAAAACAGTTTCGAATGTTCATATATAATTTAATCCCTTAATGTTAACAATTCTTACCCCTTTTATTATTAAAGACTGGCATTTATTCTTGAATACTCTGTTAGTATGTATACCATACCTGAACCATTGGGAAAATTAGGTGACAGACATAGCTTTAAAGTGGTTCATGCGGTCAGTTATAACCATACTTATACGCCTTGGCTGGGCATACCGATTTTGATTATATTTCTGCCCCTAATGCTTGTTTTAGTCAGTTTCCCACCCAGATTGCCGAAAACCCCCAAGTCCCCCCAAATCACTTGGGAAGGGGGGTTAATTTGAAAACTAATTACGGGCACCGAAAATAAAAATCTAATTTGTTCAAATCACACCAAAATACACCAGAAAAATAAATTGCCAAGCCAAACAAAATAGTGCGGACTTGTAAAAGTTTACCGAACGCAAACATGAGGCTTCATAATTCAAACTAACTGGCTGTGCACGATTCGTCTGTTTAAACAGTACTCGGCCATCCTTTACTTTAGGAATCATTTCATGAACTAATCAAACTATTTATAAAAGTATCATGCACCATATCTGAAAACAGCATGGCAGAAATACTGAAATATATAATGGAAGTGGATATAGTATCTCATCTTTGTTTTCGTAAACTAACCATCTCTGGAGAAGTGGTGAAGTCTTCTAAATGAAAAAAATATTAAACGCTTATTTTTTTCCTTTACACGATGTTTTTATCATTAAATAAAAATTCCCATCATACACACCATATGGCTCTTCAAATTCTACACACTTTTCTTTGCATAAGGCTGCTATAATATGATGAAGGGGCATGTGAAGGGGTGCTATGAGACTCCCCGCAGATTCCATTACTACGCTGGGGTAATCCTCTCGCGTTCGCCGGGGAAAGTTCTCCCTTTCGTGCGTTAAGTTTACCAAAAGATACGGATAGGGCAAGGTACGTTCAGTTTAAGACTACGGCAGTAAGTTCTTCACGACACAAACATCTTGACGTTCATAAAACATTTCTTTTAATTGCTATTTGCACCTAAGAATTTTCTGGTAGGCAGGATTTTGGTGTTACTTGTAACATCTTGTAATACATCCTAATAAAGAACATGTGCATTATTTTCTTGTCTCCAGCAGTTGGGCAGCAGCACGTGGCTGTGGCCGTGGACGTGAGAGACAGGAGGAGTGTGGAGGCCGCCATGAAGGCAGCCCAGGACCAGTGTGGCGCCCCGCCCTCACTGCTAGTCAACTGTGCCGGCGTGACCAACTTGGCTCCCTTCTTAGAGACTGATGATGACGCCTGGCAGAAAATTATTGATGTCAATCTGACGGTCAGTTCCAAGTTGTGGCAATCAGTTGAGTAAATGGTATTACATGAATAAACGGTAACAGAACATGGAACAGACTATAATGAAATTAATATTGTTACACAAATTACATTGAGTCTTATATAACTGTCATCTTGAACTCCGCAGGGAATTTTCTTGGTAACCCAGGCTTTTGTAAGATCACTGCTGGAAAATGGGAAGGATGCCAAGGGTGCAATAGTGAACATTGCAAGTATTGTGGGGAAAACTGGTTGTCCCCTTATGTGTGGCTATAGTGCCAGCAAAGGAGGAGTTATTTCACTCACCAAGACATGTGCTGCGGAACTCGCGAGGTACCATATACACTAAGTATTCAGACAATGAGCAGATCATGGTTTCCATAAACAGTTTCTACTTTGATGTTGGTAATTATTTCCCTCATATATAAATATATATATATATATATATATATATATATATATATATATATATGTGTGCGTGTGTGTGTGTGTGTGTGTGTGTATAATATGATTCCTCCATACTGAAATGTAAGTTACTGAAACTGCTTACCATTTCAGCAAAGCCATTCGCGTAAATTGTGTGTTACCTGCAGTGATTGACACACCAATGGGAGCAATGGTACCTGAGGAAACACACGAGCTGTTCAAGCGGCTCGCACCGTTGGGTAGACTTGGCCGCCCTGAAGGTTAGTGCAGGCAATGAGTTAGTTGGTAGGGCGATGTCGGCAGTTGACTGGTGGCTGGATTTGTGAGGTGATCGTACTTAATCAGCCAGGTGTAGACGTCTGACACCAGGAGGAAGAGTGGTTGGCAGGGCGAACTGTCATTTTTGTTCTAGGCTTCACTAGGCGCATTATGTACAGATTCTTTTGTCCATAGTTCTGCTGTTACACAAACTAAATAAATTCACATTATACAAATGGACACAAAATTAGTTGAAGAACAGAAGTGCATTTTGAAATATTTCATCTGATCTAACTAAATGATAAAAAACGAATGAAGTCGAATGACTTGGAAATTCCTATGCAACCCTTTATATTCTTTTACTTTTGATACAATTCCCAAATCAGATTAATAAAGGTAGGAAGCTCATGAAAAGAATTCACGTGAATTCAGCCGTATTATCAGATTTAAGGTAAAAGCGATTATAAACATAAAATGGTACCTCTTTTTTTCTTCACCAAGATGAAAGAGTCTGATGGCACCAAGTCAGATGTGAGTAATCCAATAATTGTTTCCTGTACATGACCGATATTTCCTTTGCAAACCCTTTGCGTTATAATGAAAAATGCAGTGACTGTCATGCATGATATCACTGCTAAAAATCACAGTACCCCCAAACAAGAACTACTATTACGAGAATAATTAACAATGACATTGTTTTTCTTTGTGTTCTGAAATATGTTTTACATTTTTCAGTCGGTATGACATCTCATCTCTTCCTGCTCTACAATATATTCACTAGAACAGCATGGGCCTCCATCCTATCTAACACCCATTACAGCACCTTGCAGACTATACAGAACAACGTCCCACGCATCATTACTGGCTGCGCTAAAATCACCCCCACAGCTCAGTTACTCTCTGAAGCTAAAGTCCTCGTTACTCCCAAAGCTCAATTACTCTCTGAACCTAAAGTCCTGGCTGTTAGAGAATATCTTGATGTGAGAGACATACAGTTGTACGCTGCAGCCTACGCTAACACACAGTACCCCTGTCATTAAATAACAGGGCCGCACAACACAACCGGGCTTATAAAACAATCACGCACAAGCATTACCAGACTATCCTCAACAGCATCCCACCTCCAAACATCCTAACACTAGAAATGAAGAAACACTTACATACTCAATTCCCATGCAGGACAATACGACACCTCAGTAAGAACACTGTTACAAGTCCCTCCTCTCAAACTTCATCACAAGGAGAGGTATCGTAAGATAGAAGTGATCGAGAACAATTAGCTAGGTATAGATCAGGACATCACCTAATTCTCTTCAGTTCCCAGCTTCGGTTCACGTTGGGTGGAACTAAATACTGCACATGTCCCGCTTCTGGAATGGGCCCACACAATATAACACACATAATGGAGTACTGTACAGCACATACCACACTAATACGCAGAGGCAACATCAATGGGGTAGAGAATCTGTGGGACGTACCCAGCAGGGCAGTTGCTTACCTGTGGTTGGCGAGTCTGCTTGGCCAGGCAGACTGGGATTAAGCAACAACAACAACAACAAAATATGAAATTTTATGCACTAAGCCCTCCTGCAGAAAATTATATTGTGAGATTTAGTATGATATAAGTGGATCGGTAGAGAGGCGGCCTGCAGACCTAATGGACCCAAGTTCGCGTCCTGGTTGGGGCAGGGAACAGTTTAAGGATTTGAATTTCTTAAAAAGAAGACTTTTCTGATCTACCAGATGACTTGCCGACAAGTCATAAAAGTACTGTACTCCTGGTAATAGCAGTACACCAGTCCTGTATGAGACAGCCCTAGCATGTATTCATTATGGACGGTGGGTGTTAGCGCCGAAGTGGTGACACGTGGAGATGTAGGGGGACTACTGGGTCCGATGGAGGACTACTGAAACTTGGGAATAGGCCCTGAATCCTTTGCCCAGCGTCGGACACGTAAAAAAAACGAAGTAACATGTAAACTGGTAAGGTCTGTGTCGTGCTAAGGCTTACTCCCAAAATACTGAGAAGACTGCGGCCAGGGGATAGGTTAACAAATCAGATGGTATGACCTGTATTCAGTGGTGACAACGTTAATAAGAATCAACACTCAGAGAGGCCAATACCTGCACCTAACAATGGTCTGAGGAAGGAATATTCGACTTAGCACAGTGACGCAAACCTTCTAGTGATTGATCTTATAATCGAATTACTTTATTCTTGCCTGACTCTACCCTTCACTAAGGTTGGTCCTAATTGAATCAGACTTGTTTGAGTTGTTCTTATCTGTGACAATGACCTTTTAATTGTTTCTCAGAATCAATAATCATCATCAATTGTTTACTCGTCAATTCTTCCATTAACTTTGCTCCAAACTGTAACCAAAACTGTCCGCATTATACAGATATTTTGCTTTGCCCTCAAGCCCTGACTGCTGACTAAATGTTTTTAAAACCGAGCACTTTCGTCCTTGTCTTTGCCTCAACACTTCCACCAAATTTACTCTAAATCGGATTATAACCGTTTAATCTGACCTTGCCATTTGACCTTGATCTTTGGTCTTTCTCTGTGGCCTTTGCCTTTGGCTAATTGTTCTTGGAATCAAGTGTCTTCATCCTTGCTTTGCCTGAACCCATGTAGAAAGCTTGGTGTAAACTGGACAAAAGCTGTATAAGTAAAGCTTACTTAGCGACCTTGACATTTATCGTTTTATAAAGAGAAAAAATCAAGCTATTTGCTGATCATCAACTCTCCCACCAAGCATGGTCCAAATCAGATTAACTTTGTTTAGTTATTTTCTTCTCACACAGACACACTCAGTTAGAACCTTGACAATCCTCCCTAACTTTGACCTTTGAATGATTGCTCTAAGAACTAATCCCTCCACTCTTGCCTTAACCTCAACTCCCCCACCAAGTTTGTTCTGAATCAGACAAAACCTGTTGAGGTTAACCTTAACATGTGACCTGGACCTGTGACTTGTTGGTCTAAAAAAAAATAATAATCAGCTACTTAAATGATCCTTAACCCTTCCACAGAATTGTTTAAAATCGGTTCTAAACTAAGTTACGGTATTTTCTTTACACACACACACACACACACACACACACACACACACACACACACACACACACACACACACACACACACATGTGCCACAAAAAGAATTACATCTGCTGAACTATTGCCTGTGCAGGTGCAAAAATCTCTAATGCCTTGATCTTATAAAATATATTTTTATCATCCAATCATTTTCTGCGTCACAGGGATCATAGGGTTTCAGGCCTAGAGTGCTCACTCCCAACATGTAAAGCAAGGATGGCCAGCGTCACTGGGCCCTGAGTGCCATCATGTAAGCAATGAACCGCAACCATCCCTCAAATATATTGTAGTATCATTCCCATCGTATTGGAGAGCCTTAACCTACTAGACCACCACGCGTCCATTTCGCTATATGGTTACCACCCAGTGGGTTCAATGGTTTCCTGGTCGTTATTCATATAATACTTGCTCATACCGCCATATCTGAATTCTGGTGCCATTGCTTGTTGTGCTGTTGAGCCGTCGGAACTCTAAACATGGTTTCTCATAACCAGATATTTTTTTCCGACACGACACTTTGTCCATAACTTCTGGTTTTATAAATCTCCTTTGGCAGCAGTTGACACCATGTCTTCATTCAGTTAATCGCAGGTACTCTCAGAAACGACTCTGATATAATCAGCAGTCATTTACAAGATGATGACAGTGCCATTATTAGGCTGTGGCATGGGCTTCCGTAGCTGGGTTAAGACATTTTTACCAACAATAGACGTGTCTCTCCTCAGGTTTTTCATAAAGAAATACATGAGTATTAAACGTACTGCAGCCAAATAAGATGAGGCCAGCACAATTATTGTATCACTGTACCACTGTTGAATTCCTAATTGCGCTATTAAAGTACAATAAATTCGGAAGCACTAGTAACAGAATGTGTATTTTGTGGTGCCAGTATCCCACAGAAAGACGGCTGTCATTGACTCAGACATCACTAGTATGGTATGGGGTATTCATCACTGACTTCCAGAGGATGTAGTGGATCTCTGTATCTCAATTCATGCCTATAAGAAATAAACTATAGAAAATAATAAACTGTCACTAGCTCAATTTTCTGCTCTCAAACATGTACCGTATTTGGGGCATATATTTGCTTCTAACTCCACATGAACTCTCGATAATTGGCTTCTGTTATTCATCATGCTTAGGCAGTTTTCTTCTGCAACACTTGACAACTTCACCCAAAATGGCAGTGAAGTGTTGTGCCAGACCCACTACTTTTAATAATAACTAAATTATTTAGTCAAAGAGAAGTAATCAAACCAAGATAAACAAGAAGCGGTGCCAAGGCACAGCAGACACGTCCTCGGGAGTCATCTTAGTGCTGACGTATAACCACAACAGGATATTATTTTAGTCAAAGGTTTTGCATATCAAATTTGGAGTAAATTGGGTCAAAATTGACGATTTTATACCCATTTGACATTTTACATCCCCCGCCGCAAACTGGGATGGTGACCCCCCTGGTGTAATGAGGCATGTTACGAAATGCAGATTTTAAAGATGAACCTGAGGTTTTGGTTTCATGTCGATATGACGAATTTGGAAGGAGTTATCGCGAGAGAGAGAGAGAGAGAGAGAGAGAGAGAGAGAGAGAGAAAACGACTTTTACCCCTCCCCATTTTTTTAACATCTTTTGGTCCTACAGCCTTGGCCTTGGCCCAGTGTGCCCAAAATTTAAATAGGTGATCAGAAGGTCATAGCCCATCATCCCTGCAATTTTAGTCAAAATCGCACCAGTAGTTTTCGCATAAAGTTGTTAACATACAGACGGACAGACAGACAGACAAGCGAATAAACAAACAAACAGACAGACAAACCGAGTGAAAATAATACTCGCCCTCTAGTCCCTCCGGGACGAGGACGGGTAATAACCTAACCATTCTTGAAAATGTAGAACCTAACTATTCTGATATGACACAAACGTAGGAACTGCATGGTATTTTTTTTTTTTTTTTTTAGTTATCTTCTATCCCATAAATACAAGAATGCCCCTAAGACAAAATACAGGGTGGACTATGATAGTCATTGACTGACATCAACAATTTATTACACGGCCACAGCACACTGAGATATTAATAGGTGTGTCGTGGGACAGGATGCTTCAACTTTAACATTTTTGCACATACTAGTTCAGAAGTGTACTGCTGCACAAGAACTACAACTGATATATCTTCCTTGCTTGAAGGAAGTGTAGTAAATACACGACGTTATCTTTTATGCAAGTAAAATGGGACTAGCCTCTGGTCTTTTTTTTTTTTTTTTTTTTTTTTTTTTACATATAACAGCATGCCTACCTGATGGCATTCCTTCTTAATACATAATACAAACCTTGAAAAAGCTATGCAGTACTTTAAGTAAGTTGTTAAAACTAAAAAGGAAGGCTACTGATATCATGAAAAAGAAATGATGCCAATATTCAATAAATCTATGACAATACAAGATATGTAACTGTCTGCACACAAGATATGTAACTGTCTGCAACCCAGCCAAAGTTACGGCTATTAACAAGTACAGTACTTACAGAAAGTAGGGCTTAGGATCGCAGCATCCTCAAAACGTAAAATAGGAGATATGGTGACATAAAAAATGAAAGGAAGTAAAAATAAAAACAGTGTAGTATTCAGCATACCGTGCAGTGGACGCTCAAAAATGTACAGTACATAGGGGAAACAGGACAATGAATGGATACAAAGTTAGCAGACTACAAAGCAGATGTACGGCGTCACAGAATATATAATTCCCTAGCGTTGCACATACATCAGCACAATCATTTGCCCAGGTTGGAAAAGGCTTGTCATTTAAAAAGATCTGATTAAACGAATGAGAAAATTAGTGGAAGCACCTCAGGTGGTGGCGACCATCGTCCACTCACTTGATGTAGTGCTGCCTACTTCTTCCTTAGCCTTTATCATTCTTTTTCTGTGCCTGCCCTCCTCTCTCCCTATTTCTCCCATCTTTCCTGTCACTTCTTATTGCTTTTCTTTCCATTACAGATGGCTTTACATTGAGTGACAAGCCAAATGGTTTCCTGTAAGCCAAGAAACCATTTACAACGCTGGGTGGTAACCATATAACCAAACCATACGTGCTCACTACGTGTCAACAAGTAGGTTGGTGGAGGGTTAGTACCCCTCCCTGTAAAACAAATAACTCGGGATCAAATGGCCACCCCTTACGGGATTATGGCGTCTGGCAATAGATAGATAGATAGATAGATAGACCTCGCGTTTGTGTAAAAAAAAAAAAAAAAAAACATTGGAACAGATTTTTCATTCCATGTAGGTATACAGCAAGGATAGCATTAATGTTGCAACCAGGGATAGGGTTGGATAATAGAATTTTCGCATAGGTAGCAAAGGCCTGCAAAATTAAAGTAATTAAAAACCGTTTAAATTCTGATTTTTTTTTTTTTTAATGTGCTCGACTCTGGGCATAGGCTTCACAGCCTGGCCCCAAGGCTCAGTAGTCCTACATACCATACACCTCTACATGTCACCACTTCGGCACTAACACCCACCGTCCATACTGAATACTTGCTAGGGCTGTCTCATACAGGACTGGTGTATTGGTATTAGCGGGGGTATTTTTACAACATGTCGGCGGATCTTCTGGTAGATCGGTAGTTATTTCTTATTGCACTTATGAACAAAATAAAAAAAAAATCATAAAGAATGTTTCCATCAAATCAAATTTTGACACAAAATAAAAAAAAATCATTAAAACATAGCATATTATAAGTTTCAATCGATGTATACAATATTGTTCTAAATTAACTGAAAATTAAAATATTTAGTTTCAAACATATACCTAAAGGAAATAATACTATATATTCTATTACTCACATATAACCTCTCTACTCCTTGAAACTTCTCAGTTTCTTTGCTCCAAAATTTCGTTTCGTGGCCAGTCGTTTGTACACTTTTTCTGGTGCATCACTATGAATCACCCAGCAGCAATCCACCATCATATTGACATCCCAATTTCCCTGGTACCTTCTTTCCATGTCCTTGATAGTGTCCTGATGGAATCTTTCACCCTGTTCTTCGATCACTGCTCCATGATTTCTGGGGGAAAATTCTAAATGAGGATAGAAAAACTAAACTTTGATACTCATGTTCCAATCCAGCTCCTTAAATTTGACTAACAAATTCCACACAGTTTCTTTGTAATTTGGATACTTATTGTTACCCCAAAACTTTGAAATTACTTCTCTGAATGGTGCCCAAGCCTCTCGTTCCAGGTCGTTCAGCGCACTATGAAATTCTGCACCGGAAATTAGATTCCCAATAACAGGGCCAGAATACACCCTCTTTCAATTTAGCTGCAAACAAACCAGGAAGCTTTTGGCACAAATACATAAAACAGGCTCCATCTTCTGATAGGGCTTTGACAAACTACTTCATTAATCCAAGCTTAATATGAAGCGGTGGTAGCAGCAGTATCTCCATTCTCCATACTAGGTCTGATGATGTTTTTGGCACCAAGCTGTAGATTTTTTCTATCTGACCATTTCTTCTGAACCCAATGTAAGTCCTTGGCTCACAGAGAAAACATTTGAGTATTGTATACCCCGACTGCTGACCTATTTATATACACAGCACTTTCAGGTCCCCACATATGAACGAACGGTGTTCATTGTAGTTGATTATCTCGAGAAGATTTGCCAAATTCTTGTATGTTTCTTTTTAATACACAAAATGAGCAATAGGTATTGATGCGTATTTATTACGATTATGAAGAAATACTGCTTTCAGGCTGCTTTTAGATGAACCTATAAATAGTCTCCATTCTTCTGCACTATAATCTCTGACAAGTTTCTGCATTAGGCCACTTATGTCAGTGCGATAAACCAAGCATCCATCTTTCTTGAAATATAGTGCAAACTCTTTTTCTCTATTTCGGTACCAAGAGAAAGTTGTGCCTGGATGTAATAATTTTTTATCTTTTAATCGGGACCCCAAGACCTCTGCAACATCTCTGGGGATGCTGAGGTCTCCTACCAAATCATAAGTTCATCTTGAAAGAATGGCTGTGGCTCATTGCTTGAACACGTTGGGACAAATTCTTCATTGTCTACTGCAGCACTTTCTTTCTCTAAGTGAGTTTCTACATAGTTAAGACTATCAGGTGGAGTAGGGATGAGTAGACCAGGTCATTGTGGTACAGGTCTCATTGCTGATAAAAGAATAGGATATCAATGTATGATTTTTTGTGTGTGTGTCTTTGAATTTTGCAGGAACAAAAACAACAATCGTAACTATGATTTTTGGGTCCCTTCCATATCACCGGAATACCAAGAGCAAGAGCCTTCTTTTACCTTTTGTCCATTGTCTTAGCTCATCAACACAAACAGAGCAGACACTGTGAGGGACCCAGTCTGTGTCCTGGTAACCAAGTTTTATTCAAAATAGGTGTAATAAATTTTTTTTTTTTCTTTTTTTGCAAAAGGTTTTATGTTCTGTCTCTCTTTCTTTTTACTACAAACTTTCCCTAAATGTAACGAAAAAGATCAGAACTGTTCACACAACCTCTAAATGCCATAATATGATCGTAAACAGTACAACAAAATTTAAATATAACTTTAACCCCCATTCGTCAGGAAATGTGCATACACATCAGAGTCGGGCCCCCATTTGAACCTGCACCCATCTTCTCTTATTACCATAGGGTAGGGAGGAACCC
The DNA here is from genome assembly GCF_032717465.1 of Coenobita brevimanus. Lineage (NCBI taxonomy): Eukaryota > Metazoa > Arthropoda > Malacostraca > Decapoda > Coenobitidae > Coenobita > Coenobita brevimanus. The sequence continues at coordinate 23,184,904 of NC_136980.1, forward strand.
AAGGTACCCCATGGATGCACGGTTCAGTTTCTCCATGGCATTATTACAGTGTGGAGTGATATCTTCCTCAGCCTCGTCATCCAATTCTGTCCCCTCATGCACTGGGACTACTGCAAGATCGACTCCTGCCAAAGTTGAGCCCTTGCTACTGAGAAAAGGGCTTAGTGACAGTGCCATAGCTTGTGCCCTTCAGGAAACTGTGTCTTCTCTTAGTGCGAGGGGTGAGACTTACTCCAAAGGAGGGGAAAGCTACCATGTTGAAAGTGATGTGTTGCGCCCTCTGTCCCCGACCTGCCCTGAGATGCCTGTAAAGGCTCTCAAATTGCTACAGGAGGAGGGCAGGGACTATGACAGTGACGACTGCTCGTCTGAGGAAGAGGTGGATGACCCTGGTCACCAAGAAAGTGAGGGAGATGGTGATGGTCATCTCCTCCATAAACACCACCGCCTCATCTCACCACCAGTCTCGCGGCCAGTTTGCCACAGTCTCTCCTTCCAACGTCCCTCGTCACCACAACCCAGCACTTCGAGGGCATTATCCTCACAGTCTGGACCTTCAGGTGTGGAAAGTTCCTACTCAGCACCAACATGCTGTAACGGGGCCGCCAGCATCTCCCCAGGGAAGCCTCGCATCAGGTGAGACATCATCCCCATACTCCTTCACCTCTGCCTCTCCTTCCCCTTCACCCCCTGCTCGTGGTCGTCCCCATTCATGCAAGAGGGCATGGGCATGGGCATGCACGTGGTGTGAAAAGGCGTGACGGCCAAAAATCACGGCCAAGGCTCCCGGGTGTTGGGAAAGTTGATGCCTTTGTGTGGGAGAAGGGGGAAGGATTTGAGCCCAGTGTGCCTGCCTTTGATGTTCAAGAGGCAGGGTGTGCAGTATGATACGCTGTTTTCCAGCCCCAGGACTATGATGTCCTTTTCTAGGGCCATCTTCACCACTGCCATTATGGAGCACCTGGTGGCAGAAATCAATTACCATCAGGCAATCAGTGTGCACCAGCTGGATATTTTGGCCGCCGAAAGTGACAAAATGAAGGACTGGGTACCAGTGGAGATGGGAGAGTTGTTTGTGTGGCTGGCTTTGACAATGATGATGGCCCACATTAGAAAACATGTGTTCCATGATTATTGGTCGGTAGACGAACTTGTGGACACTCCTGTGTTTGAAAATTAAATGGCCCATGATAGGCACACCCACGGACAAATGTGTTGACGCATCTCCATCCTCACTGTGAACCATGAAGCCGTGACGTGTGAACCCAAAGCACCTCGTAAAGTTCACACCATACAGGGGCCACCGAGGTTGGAGGGTGGGGGTGAGAAGACCGGTAAGCGAGGGGGAGTTTGGCTAGTTGGAGGAGATGAGGAGGGGTGGGGTCAAGTGATTCATCACGGCAGTAGTATAAGCTTGCCTTTAGAGTTATATTACTATTATCTGACACGTTTAGTTTATGAAATTCATGGTTTGTTTCTATATCTTGAATAAATGTTTGTGGTAAACTCTTGCTTAATTCCAGAACACATAGTATGAGGGATGTTGAAAGAAGTTATGCTGCCATTTGGGCTAGCTTTGACAATTTCTGAACCTGAACCCATCATTGATGTGCCGGATAGCAGTCCTGTCAATATCAGCAGAATAGTGAAACAGTGGTTTGCAGAAAACCCAGAGATAGTAGTTATTGATTGGTCCAGTAAGAGGTGTGACATGAACCCCTATGAAAATCTTTGGTTAATAATGAGTCAGGACTGAAATGTGGGAGAAGTAAGGAAACGCCTTGCCATTAAACGTAAAATGGAGAAATGGAGTTCCCCGAGCTAAGCCCTGTATTGGACTATATAGCCCCGCTAGGGTTACAGGAGCGAGCTACCACTCCCGGTGTCATAAAAGACTTTGTGGTTCCTTTGTGGTTGAGTTATATATATATTAGACTTGTGGACGAGCGGTTTTTATATCTTGGAGTAGCTTGTAGTAGATAATCTTCTTTCCCATTTGTCATGTAGTGACAGGCGAGGTAAAGAATAGTATGGGACTATTTTTATTTGTCTTGTAAATATTAACAAGTCTCTCACACAGAGCGGAGTATAGAGTCCAGTCCCGCTAGCTATCTCTCTGTCTCGCTCTCTCTGTCTCTCTCTCAAGTTGCCAAGCCCTTCTCCCTGCGACCTGCCTCTTGTATGGCTTGTCTCCTTCTGAGCTCTCTTTCCTAAATTCTGGTGAAACAGGAGACGTATCACGTGTGTTCCTTGTGGATGGAAAGTTTAAGAAGCCTATGTGTGAGTATGTGTGTATGTGTGTGTATGGTCACTAGGGCTTTGTTCACGGGAGGACTGCTGACAAATAACTGCATCATCTCCTTACTGGCCACTGTCGTCAGCTTTCCTCAGTGTAATTTGCAAGCTCATTTTCTTTTCCCAGGCTCGCATAGGGCTGTCTATCTTTCTATCTATCTATTATGATTTGTAATTATAATATGGAGTCCTGATATCTGCTCCGCCGCGCGAAAATGGCGTACCATCGACAGTTAATAGTCCTAACATATTAATACATATTATATACACATTATAATGAACTTATAAGCTAATTAAGTGAAATACATAATATTGTAAAAGTAACATAATTGTATGAATATTGTATACATATAATATTCATAGTAAATAGTGATTATTCAGTAATATTACATTTTAAACAAGTTGTATACATATTTGAATAAATGCATTAAAGTAAATTATTTAACTGTAATACAGTATGTACTTGGGTTATTATAGTGAAATGCATACATGCAAGAATAAAAAATAGTTTAAAATTAAGATTATGGTAAGAGTTATTAATATTTCATTTAAAGATAATGGTACTGGTATGCCATACATGGGTCATTCTTCTTTGTATTATATATATATATATATATATATATATATATATATATATATATATATATATATATATATATATATATATATATATATATATATATAATTAATACTATATACAAAATATATACACTTCATTCAGGGTGGTTAACTTTGATGTTAACTCTCCCCCCACTAAATAATGACTCCAAATTAGCAATTCTTGCATGCATTCTGTGCATTGCGAACAGCAGTACTGCAACGACAATGCAGACGATTATAAAGACAGTAGGTGCTGGGCTATACACATAATATGGGTTGAACATACTCAAACTCAAATCTTCCCAGGACTTCATTGTTTCATTGATCAGCTGCATAGTTTCAAACTTAGGTGAAGTCAGCTTAATACTTGTGCTCGTGTTTAAGTTCATATCAGGCAGTGGGTGGAAATGTTTGTGTGTATGATTGAGAATGGCGTAGTGATTGATGGTGGATAAAGTAGACATGGCTGGTGTAAATACCGCACAGTAGTCTGGTGCTATTTATAATCCTGATGCTGATGTATGAGATGGTGGTATATCTGGACAGACTATGTAAACTGATGTGTTATGAGGGAAATATAAAAAACTGTGAGTGTCCAATGCGTTGATGGTGTACAAGTTTATCTGGAGCAAAAGTGAAGTTGCAATGATGATGAATATTGTCATTTCTGATGATAGCCATTTCACAAGGGACTGTATCAGTAGGCTGAAATGTGAAAATGTACGCAGGACAAAGATGAACAGCATGTAAGGATGTGCGGCACTTTCGTTCAATCGTTGACTCACTTGCGAAAGTGACAGTGTCCCGTCTCTTGGAAAGCATGATGAGTTCGGTGTCTGTGTTGATGTTGATGATGACCAAAGTGTTGTTATTTTTAAAGGGGAAGGGGTGTATTTGGTATACTGTGAACAGGTCTTCAGTGATGAATGGTACATGAACTACCAATGATGTTGGTGTTAGTGTTGCTTCTAAATACGGGTAATATTGCATAAATTCCCTACTGCGGAACAACGGCTTCAATTTATGTTTATGTATGCCTTGACTAACTATCTGACGTAGCTCATGAACTGGGAGAAAGTCAATTGTGATCTTGCCATCACCAGCATTCGAAATTCCTTGCATAAGTGCCCTGAAACGATCTCTAGTGTTGTCTAATTGTAGTAGAATCGTGTCAATATGTTCTGTGATGATGGAGAAGTGCTGGAAAAGGGTAACGTTTCCCTCCAATTCATTTATTTTATCTACACTCTCGAGAGCTATGTTTTCTGCTTGTTTCAGATTTTTCACAATTGTCTTCATTGCTGAGTTCTATCCTGTGATGAATTTATCTTGGTATGTTAGTACCTGAGCTATCTTATTAAATTTGTTGTTTATTTCTTTAAGGTCATCCTCTGTAGCCAATCCAAAGATGTTCCCAAGAACTGCGCCGCCCAGGTCGAACAAACCGCGCTTTTGGCGAATACGGGTGATGTTGTTCCTGTCGCTCAGTACCTCCGTTCCATAAGATGGGAGATCTTGGATCATGACGAGCATAGTTGACTTCGCCTGTTCTAGTTTCCATTTCGCTAACTTTACCATTTCATTCACTTCCTTGGTGTTATGTGCTTGTGAAACATAATTTCCTATCATGAAGTCCAGAGTTCGCATCGGCGTCGCAAGTCTGTCTAGATAAGTAGGTAAGTCATACAAGTAATCTAGACTTATTTCAGTACTCATGACGTCCTTAACGATTGTAGTCGTGGCCGTTGGAGCTATGAGGCATACTTGTCGTACTATATGTTTGGGGTCTAAGTGCGCATATCCTCTTGCTATGTAGAGGAGAATCCATAGCATAAGTCCCTTCATCGTAACCTACCGAAAAAAAAAAAAACTATTAATTTCCTATAATGCTGTGGTCGATGATAGTGATGATGTGCGTTACGGTTGATTGTTATTTCATTTATAGAAGGAGTTTAAATCGATATTTAATTCTCGTAAATGATGTACTGTAGATTTGATTGGAACAGTTGCACCTATGTTCGATTGTTTGGTATATGACCTTAATTTCTTTTTGTAATCATTGTTGTGTTCTTGCTTGGTTTCTTGAGGTACGTACACCTGTTCGGTTGTATCCGAGGCTGAATAATTATGTGATAATTCCCTTGAAACTCGTTTTAAATGGTCAATATGAACTTGTTTCTTCTCGCCACTTGACAGTGACTTAATTAAAACTTTGTTTGCTTTTATGTTAATTACTCTGTATGGGCCCTCAAATTTTGGGGATAATTTATTGTCTCTCGTATGAATGACACCGTAAACAATGTCTCCTAAGCTGATAGGTGAATCTTTTGCCTTCTTGTTAAATGCCTCCGTCATTTCTTCCTTGGACATCGTTAATTGTTTTTTGACTCTTTTGTGAATGTCCTGGAATTCACGTAAACGGAGTTTAGAGTAATCATCGTAATTGTATATAGGCATGCTGTCACCTTCTAGGAGCTCATATGGTAATTTTTTATCTGTGCCATATATAATGAAATGTGGTGTGTCACCGATGGATTTATTTATGGACCCATTAATTGAGGCCTCTACTCTGCGAATCCAATCATCCCAGCTTGCATAATTTTCACTGAGAATGTGTCGTAGCACATCTAATACCTTTTTATTTTGTCTCTTTACCAACCCATTCGATGCTGGGTGATAGGCCAAAACGTTAACCTTTTTGATGTTGTATTGTTTACATATTTTTTGTAAGATCTCAGAATTAAATTCTCCTCCATTATCACTTATTAGTACCTTTGGGGTAGTAAAGCGACATATTACATTATCTGTTATTGCCTTTGCTACTGTCTCTGCTGTCTTATCTTTAATTGGAGCTAAAATGACATAACGGGAAAAATGATCCGTTGCTACGAATAAGTATAGGTTATTATTGTATGATAATGGCATCTTGAGTAAATCAACAGCGACAACGTCCCATGGTTGATGTGGTACAGGGTAATTACCCATCGGTGCAGGTGTGATTGGGTATCCTTTGTGTTTCGCACATGATTCGCATCTGTCTATATGATTGTTTATATCTTTTCGTAATGAAGGCCAGTAATATAATAGCTGGGCTTGGTTGAATGTCTTATCCTTTCCAGGATGTCCTGCATGTGGGCTGTCGTGTATCAATCGTAATACTTGGGGTATCATGTCATTAGGTACTACCAACTGGTTAGTATTTCTTTGGCGTTTTGGTTGTTTAGAGTTAATTTTGTATAATGTATTATTGACCATTGTGAATTGTTCAAGTGGGACATGCAGTTTGGGTAATTGTATGTCATCTCCACTTTCTAACTTGTATATTACTTTAGACCATATTGGGTCAAGTCTTTGTGCCTTTGCGATATCCTCGTGGTTTGGGATATTTCCTTTGAGATCTAACGCCGCGACTTGAATTGTGTTCGGGTTCCTAGATAAAGCGTCAGCTACTATGTTCATTTTACCTTGTATATAATGAATTTGTACATTGTAGTTTTCAACTGTACACTTCCATCTTGCTCTCCTCCCAGAAAGGAGTTTTTCTTTAAACATACCCACCAGTGGTTTATGGTCGGTGAATAAGTGGATTTCGTAACCATATACCAAATCTCGAAACTTTTGTAATGCAAAAACCACTGCAAGTGCCTCTAAGTCTGTAGTGCAATAATTTTTCTCCGCACCTCTTGTTTGTCTGCTGGTAAATGCAATTGGTTGATTCTTTCCTCTTTTATCTTCCTGCATCAGTACAGCCCCTAATCCTTTAACTGATGCGTCTGTACAAATAAGAAATGATTTTGTGTAATCCGGATATGCTAAACAAGGTGCATTTGTTAGTTTAATTTTTAGATTGTTAAATGCCCTTTTTTGTTCTTCTTCCCATTGGAATACAGCATCTTTTTTGAGTAGTTGGAATAGAGGAAAGGCTATATGAGAGAACTGTGGTACGAATGACCTATAGTACCCAGCCAGACCTAAAAATTATCTAACTTCTTCAGTCGTAGTGGGTTCAGGAAAATCTCTCACTGCCTGTATTTTGTTATCAGTGGTGTGAATACCATCAGAACTTAATTTGTGGCCTAAGAAATTTATTTCCTTAAAGCAAAATTTGCATTTAGAAAGTTTAATTTTTAATCCAGCATCACTAAGCTTTTGTAAGAGTAAATCTAATTTCCTGAGATGATCCTTAATAGTCTTCGTTGCGATTATAATATCGTCAAGATAAACAAATATTCCTTGTCCTAAAATTCCGGCCAATACGTAATTCATAAGACGCTGGAATGTGCCTGGGGCTGTCCTCAGTCCCATTGGCATTCTTGTATATTGATAATGGCCTCTGTTTGTTGAAAAGGCAGTGTATTTACGTGACTCCTTAGATACCGGAATCTGATAGTAGCCGTTTAGGAGATCGATGGTCGAGAATACCGGCACAGCAGCCCGGGCGAGGCTCGAACTCGCAATCCCCCGATTACGAGTCCGCCATTAAACGTAAAGCATATGAGGCGTGGAACTCTGAAAGACGCCAACCAAACAATTGCATGAATCTGGTAGAGTCTGTGCAAAAGACACTAAATGAAGTTGTTGATGCGCAGGGTGGCTTGACAGATTACTGACCTAATAATATCTGCTTTCTTATAGTTATGTTTTTGAATATATTTTTACGTATGATCCCTGTATCATCATTTACATGGATATTGTAGAAAGTCATTATTGATAAGTAATATGCTGTGTTTATATATCATGCATTGTCTTCATTACACAAATAAGCAACAATCCTTCATCAGGGTAAGAGACATCAAAATAACTGTCCTACATGACGTTATGTGCTATAACTAGCTCACCATACAGATGTGTGAACACTGTGAGATCTGGTATGATGATATCACCTATCACAGTCCACTGATTAAAATAATCACGACCTAAACACCTAATAACAAATTGTGTATCACAATATGAACTGTTAACATGTGCAAATGGGTAGTGCATCACTGTTATTAAACAGCATTTACTCTTTCCTAGGTAACACTTTAATGTTGGCTCTGGTTTCTGGTGCATCTATATTTACAGTTCACATTACCGTTGTGGAATGTGCGTTAATTTGCATCGTAATACCTCAGCCACACCAAATAATTAACCTGTAAAATGACTTGCAGCAGTGTGCCAAGCGAGGTGTGGAATGGAAGGGAACAAACATGAGGGTCGTGCCAAAGGGTCGGGCTACCCAGGCTGGGAGGAGAGAAGGGAGGAAGGTGCGACCAGCAATGTAATATGTGACGGCATATCATGTTTATAGGAATTTATTGGGAGATTACATCAAACTTCATTTCACAATAACGAAACAATTTATACATTTTGTCCAATAAACGTGTCAGTTAGTAGTAATATAACTCTGGGTAGAGGCAAGCTTACAGCACTACCGTGATGAATCACTTGACCTCACCCCTCCCCCTCACTCATCGGTCTCCTCACCCCCACCCCCCCACCTCGGTGGCCCCTGTATGGTGTGATGTTTACTAGGTGCTTCGGATTCACTCGTCACAGTTTCATGTTCACAGTGAGGATGGAGAGGCGTCAACACATTTGTCCGTGGGTGTACCTGGCCATCTTCCTGTTTCTTCACTTCAGCAGGAACTATGGGTCATCTCCCAATGACCGGTTATGGAAAATAAGACCTATCCTGACCTTGCTGAAGGAGTCGTTTGCCGGGCTTTTCCAACCATTTCAGAAAGTGGTTATTGAAGAGGTGATTGTGTTGTTCTTGGGCCACGTAGCATTTATTCAGTTTGTGCCTTCAAAGCGTCACCATTTTGGACTGAAGTTCTTTGTCCTCTTTGACTGCCAAACTGGATATGTGCTTGATGTCACAGTTTATTCAGCTACGGATGCTGATATAATTAGCAATGATCCCCATGGTTTCTCGTCATCAGTCGTAAAGGTGCTCATGGACAGGTATTTCAATGAGCAACACATTCTGTACACTGACAACTATTACACTTCCCCCGCATTGACCAGGAATTTACATGAACATGGTACTGGGTCCTGTGGAACTGTTTTGCAGGAAGAAATCATTTTCTATCTTTCCCAGAAAAAATGGAGAAAGCTGCCCTCCTGACCCAGAAATGTGGCAACATGTTAGCCCTTACATGGCATGAAAACAGTAAGGTTAACATGTTGACCACAGTTCTTAAGGAAGTTATGGAGGACACAGGCAAAGCAGACTACAGGCCCAGGGAACCTGTGTTCGTGCCCAATACTGTCAACAACTACAGCATCAACATAAGGCTCGTTGATAAGTCGGACGTGCAGACTGGGGCAGTTGATTGCCTCCATAAATCCTGTTAGAAGAAGGGGTTCTTACATCTTCATATTGCCGTCCTGAACAGTTACCTACTTTTCAAGCAGGTTTGACTAAGGAATCGATCTCTGGAAGAGTTCGAGAGAGACCTGGCATGTGAGCTTCTTGCAAGGTATGCAACTGCACAGTTGCTAGTTGGCAGGGGCGGGATATACCAGGTGGTGACGGTAGACAGGCTGAGCTACGTTTAGTATTTCCAGCATCATTGTCTTGTTGATGTAGGCCTAACATCTGCATGTGGTCTGGCCTACAGGCACTGTCTTGTCTGCAGCAAGACAAAACGCCGCATCCCCACGCGGAAAGAAACTCCCTTTCTTGCCAAATGCAAGGTCTGGCTATGCCCTAAATGTTTCTGTGAGTACCACACAGATGCCCATTTTTTTTTTTTTTTTTTTTTTTTTTTTTTTTGGTTTATGAGAAGTGAGCAGGTATGCACAAGTGTTTCTTTAGTGGGTTTATGAGAAAAGTGAACAGGTGTCTACAAGTGTTTTTATTTTTGGTTTTGATGAAAAGTGAACAGGAGTGCACAAGTTTTTTATTCTTATTTATGAGAAAAATGATCAGATGTGCAAATTTTTTTTTAATGATAATGAATTGTTTATGGTAATATGTGATGCAATGCATGAGAAATATTATGAGTAACCCTACCTGATGTATGAAAGAAAACCACTAGTGCATGTAAGAAAATGGCTTTATTGTGTACAACAAGTCTTTTTTTACTTTTGAAATATTTGCGAAGATGTGATATGAAATGTATTTGTGACTTGAAGTACAAATTTTATACGTTGTGTAGATCATAAGCAATATTTTCACGATGAATGGGAAGAATACAAAAAAAATTATGAACAAGTGTATACTTCATACTCAACTCTCCTGCGTGCAGTATGCTAAGCAATGTTTTTTTTTTTTTTTCAAATGCAATAAACCGTAATTGTGATATGAAGTGCAGTATAAGTACTGTTGAACATAAGGCAAGTGTTATAACTAATGCCTGAAAACAATCAAGAAAAGTATACGGCGTAAGTTTTACCACACACCTATGGGGCATAGTGCCACCGTTACTGCAGGAAAATCAAGGGCGAACCAAAAGGACAAGGTGATGACTCATCCTTATGACGGTGCCTGTGGGCAAGTAAATGAGAAGTGTATAAATTTAGGTGTTTGTGGAGGAAGGCCGGCCAGTGTAACAATCACCACTCTAGTCAGTGCTGCCAATGCTGGCCAGGTTCGCCCAAGCCACAGCCAGCAGCCCAAGCTCGGAAACTCCCCATCAAATCATCGACCTCGTCCTTACTCAACAACGGGACAGTCTGGAGACCTGGGGATAGTTTCATTTGCAAGAAAGAGTTTGTGAGTAATATGGATTTTCAGTTACTTCTCTAAAAGATATACTTTTCCAGATATTAAGATTTAAAAAAGAGCTACAGTATTTTGCCAGAAATGCCCATAGTGAGAATGTGCCAGGCTGAAAATTAACCAGGCATTTGGGGGCTAAAGAAAAAAAAAAATCGATAAATATCACAATTTCTTCCATAAAACAACACCATTATCAATTTATATCGGTAAAAAAAAAAAAAAAAAAAAAACACTGAAAATAATTTACAATTGCACTGGTCAACAGTGCCACACTGAGATATGTTTGCTGCACTCTAGTGCTGGTGTGAGTCATCCCTGTGTTCTGCTCCAGCTATATTCGGCTTATTTAAAGATAAAGATGTTGTTATAAACATGGATTTTAATATTAGCAAATACTAAATTCAAACATGTTATCATTGCAATAAGATATCCGCATGTAAATATCTATATAGTGTGAAATGATAAAAATACATTTAATTGAAAACTTAAAAAAAAAAAGTGTTCTCAAAAAAAGTTACGTGATGGACAAAAATGGTCTTCAATTTCCAATTTAGGGTCCAGAAATATATAAAAATTGCAAGAGAATGCAAAACATTATTATTATTTTTTTTTTTTCAATGTATACCTGTGTAGTCATTCAGGCTGACAAGAGAAAGGGGAGGGAACTTAGAGTGGTATAAATATCTCAGCTATATTACGTCTTGTTTAGAAGTCTTTTGATGCATGGTTGTAGAGGTACAGATATGCTTGCCTTGCTCTCCTCTAGCTGCAAGTCCGGTCCACCGGCATTAGCTTTTGTTCACCATTAGGACGGTGTTAGATTTGGTTAGCTAGTTTTATTATTCCTACCTTCTTTGTAAAGATTAACGGTAGATGTTTGTATCTGTTTCTTGACACAGCCTTTGCATCCCCACTTATGGAGTGACCCTCTCACTGATCGGTCTTAACTGTCTTATTCTGGGTATCTTGTCCTTTGCTCAAGTTCTCTCTTTCTTCTCACTTCCCCATGAGGGAGTGGTGGTTACTATGGTGGACACCCTACTGCCTCCTACCCCTTCAGGGGGGGGGGGGAGATGGTACTGACGGATCCTTGACTGTGTCACAGATTGACTGTCCCCCGACTGACCAGCCCTTGACTCGTACTCCCCGTGACATTTCTGTAAATAACGCATCTTTGGTTGTGCTATATACTGACGGTTCCACTCCCCTGACAAGTCATAATTCTTTCATTATTACGATAGTAATTCATGTGGTATTGGTGACGTGGAACAAGTGAAAAACTTGATAAGAGAGACCCACTTAAGGCTTTTACTTCCTCTCAGGTAAAGGACTTGTTGAAGCTGCGTAAGATTTACTGTTATGATGTCGGGCAGAGGACCCTGGTGTCCATGAAGTCTTGCAAAGGTGTTTTCACCTGTAGGGATCTCATGGCTATGGAAAAGAACATCATACGTGAACATGCTCAGCAGGATGTAACTGATTTTAGATTTATAAGTCGATTCTCAGCGAGTAGAACTAAAACCACCCCCATTATCACTTCACCTCTTTAGTACTTTATATTTAAAGGTGATAAACATATGAATATAAATAGTATGCCTTCTTTTTGTACATGAAGTAGCCTACAAATATCTAATACAAATAAATATTTAAGATAATACAAAGAAAAGGCCACATTTTATCACTTGTTACTAAAACTTGGCAAGTTTAGAAAGAAACTGTAGAATTAATGCATATGTATTTATGAGAACAAAAGATTATTGCTCCTCATACTAAAAACTTGTAATTAAACTCACCAGCCAATATGGCTGGCTATTGCATGCCTTCCCTTGGTAGGCCCTGCCTGACCAATAGCCATATATTTATCTATCTGTCGATCTAGTGGCAGACGCGGTAATCCCATAAAGGGTGGCCACAAACAAATCGCTTCCATGTCACCTTGTCCCATGCTATTTCACTGCCCTGATCACACACCCCTCTCTCATATACCTCTACACTCCATCCATCCATCTCATCCTTGGCCTCCCCAGCCTTCTTCCTTCCTCCAGTTCATTCACATACACTCTCCTCGTCAGTCTCTCGCTCTCCATCCTTCTCCACATGGCCAAACCACCACAATGCGTTTCTCCTAACTCTTCCCAACACATCCTCATCGACAGCACAAGGCTCCTTCACTTCCTCATTTGTCAGTCTGTCTCTCCATGGACTCCACATCCTTCTGTCAAATAATTCATTTCTACTGCTCTCATTCTTGACGTGTATCTCTCCAACAACGTCCAAGCCTCACTTCCATACGTTAGAGTTAGTATCACAATATTCATGTAGTATCTTCTTCACCTTCACGCTCACTTCCCTGTTTCTTATCATTGCTTTCAAAGAACAAGGAACCTTTCTTCCTTGTTGCACCCTTTCAAGCACTTCACCCTCTGGACTTCCATCCTTACTCATCACACCATCAAAGTACTTAAACGCACTCACATTTTCCACTTCCTCTTCATCCAGCTTCACTGTACATTCAGTGACTTCATTTCTCTTGAAAACCATAACTTTGCTCTTCCCTACATTCACCTTTAGATTCCGTTTCTTACACACTCTCCCAGAGACATTCACCAGGCTTTGCAGCTCCCCTTCGTCTTCACTTAACAACACAGTATCATCTGCAAACAACAGTACAAGGAGTTTCCACACACTGCCTTCTCTCATTAGGGTCCCCTGCCCTACCTTGTATCTGTCTTATATTCCCATTCATATACAGATTGAACAAGTATGGAGGCATGACACATCCCTGTTTCAATCCAACCCTCCAAATGAAAAATTTACTCAGTTCAATGTCCACATGCGCTGCAGCTTTAGCACCTTCGTACATACTCTTCACGGCATTGAACAACTTTCCATTTACTCCATATATTCTTCATACTTTCCACAATCCTTGTCTATCCACCCTGTCATATGCTTTCTCCAAATCTAAGAAGGCAGCATACAACTTCTTTCACTTCTCTAGAAACTTTTCTACTAAAGACCTAGGAATGAATACCTGATCTATACAACCTCTTCCCGTCCTAAAACCTCCCTGTTCTTCTCCAACTAATGCCTCTGTTATTTCTCTAATATTGTCAGTAAGTATCCTACCATAGACTTTTCCTATTACACCAAGAAGACAAATGCCTCTATGATTACCGCACAATTCTTTTTCCCCTTTTCCTTTGTACGGGGAATACTTATACCTGACTTCCTCCCTGACTTTACCTTCCTCCCAGGCCAATCTGACATCTTCCACATCCATTCTACTACTATCTCTCCCTCATGCGCTAGCATTGCACCAAACACTCCATCAATTCTTGGGGCTTTCTGGTGTAGGTAAGTACTCTGTATTTCGACTAAGGTACTCTCACCCTGCTTTATTTTCGAGCCAGATGATTACCCTAACGTTGTGTATAGGTAGTCACGGCTTCTTCATTACTTCTGTGTAACTGGTCAGTGCACTACATAACAATGTTTGGCTTGACACTTAAGACAGTCATGTGTTGGTTGCACTACACGTAGGGAGTGGATGGCGGGAGCCCCACCACCTATTAGGAATAGTTTTTTTTTTTTTTTTTATAATCCCGGAGTGAAAATTACTGAACTGAAAAATCACATATAAGGATCAAGCCATAATCTCACATACCTGCATAATTATACAAATATTGGATATGCGGTTCATCATGGAAAGCCCGATGATAATCGCAAATACAGTCAGGAGAATCAGACTGCAATGCTATAAATCCTGCAGGGTCCTCCTTGGTATTTTGTCTGTTGCTCTTCCATTCCACATCATAAAGTAGATCATGTTCACTATAAGAAAGTTAATGCCCGATCATACATCGCCCTTATCATAAAACATTTGATCAAAAACCCATGACTGAGACCATGTGTTGTTTCATTCAAGTGTTATGCAAATGCAGGTTACGAAGATGCCCTTCCTGGAATACTGTATATTACCCACAGGTCACTCATCTACTGTCTTTTATCGCCCATCTCTGAGTCAGTGGGTGTTAGAGTCCTTTTACCTTAACCTGGCCTACACATCCATCTTTTAGCGTCTTAATTCACGTAGGTCAGTGTCAGAATAAGACGATACTACGGCTGTGCATCCTGCATATAGCACTTCTTCATGATTAGCACCATGTCCTATTGTTAATCTATTGTTACAACCAGGCATGTCTACAAGTCACTTTCTTCAAGTCTCGAGTCAAGTCTCAAGTGGTCCTTGCCAAATCTCGAGTCAAGTCTCGAGTCTTTATCGTCAAGGAGCAAGTCAAGTCTCAAGTATTTAGTGACAAGTCACAAGTCAAATCGGAAGTCATTTCTGTCGAGTCGCAAGTCAAGTCTCGAGTCCTGTTCATAACAAGACCTGTTCATAACAAGTTGTGTTGGTTCAAGAATTAGATATGATCTGAGAAATTACCAATATGCCGGGAATCGAACCCAGGACTCTCAGGTGAGAGCCAGTCAGCATACCACTACACTACGACAAGGTCGTAGTGTAGTGGTATGCTGCCTGGCTCTCACCTGAGAGTCCCGGGTTTGATTCCCGGCATATTGGTAATTTCTCAGATGATTTTTCCTGTGTAAAATACAGGTTTCTCTCTTCAATTAGATATGATAATGCAATCAATGGCTCACGAATTTTTACAACAGTTTCTAGAGCTAATGAAGTACTTATTTCTCTCACAGGGTTAAATATCATCTGGATGTAGCCAGAACAAAATATGTATTTTACTTCTAACCACCTAGCAGTTAAAAATAGTAAAACTAGGAAAGACCACCACCTTCATCTTATAGTAGCTGCATCTCTCTCAACCTTAGTTTTTAGTTATACTGTTTTCAACCCATTCTCACAGTATGGCACAGTAATGTATATATGATCTATGAAGTATTCAATACTTTTTACATAATGGTGAAACTGAACGCCATCCCACAGCAGCCTACAGAAAGGGAAAACTATCTTTACTTAATAACAGTAATGTAGCATACTGTATAATTTGATATATAATACCTTAAAATAGTCTTACTTATCACAGCTTATTATTTTTTTTTCCAGTAAGTAAACAAGGAGAAACTGAATTCCAGAGATTAATAAACAAACAAAAAATCTTCAGAAAGAGAACAAAGTTAACCTGCAAGTTATTATTCTGTTCAGGTCTACATGTCAGTTTTGCTGCTGTTGCACTTCAAAAATATGAGATTACTTAAGTTCTTGTCACTTAGTCTTGCACGATGTGGTCTCATAAGAATACCACCATGACTGAATTCAATCGGTGCACTAGATGCAGGAATACAAAGGACCCTAACAGCTACTTGGTATAAATGAGGCAGATGCACCTGATGAAGCCACCAGTAATTAAGAGCACCATTAGCATCACAGACTTGGCTCTTGGTACATAGTTCAAGGTATCGAGCAAGTTGACCCTGTACACTGAATTTGTTTCTATCTTTTTGACATTCTTCACGACGGTAACTTGCAAAGAGACGAGGGGTCTTAAGTGGCTCATCTTCTTCAGTGTCCTCTTGCAAAAGCACTGGGTCTGACTCTGGAAGCATTCCTGCTTCGGCCTCGACCATACCTTAAAATTAATGCATTAAATTATATCATAATAATGTCACTTACACAAGCAGTTGCGACATACTGGCGACCACCAGCTGCCAACTCAATCACTCAGTGTACCCAGTAATTTTTAGATTAGATTTGGTTAGGTTAGGTTCAGAAAACAAAGACTGGCGCCTGGCGGTCACATCGTAAACTTTGTACACCAAGAGATACTGCCGAGAAGTTCTTGAACTGCATATAGTTACCAGGTACTAGTTAATAATCCTATACGGTACCTAAAATACTGACTCCCTTAGTAAAAGCATCTGTTATACTCTAGATTTTTGCCCATTTCCCACTCAAAAAAAAAATGAAACTTACCTCAGAGGGTGTGTTTTGAGACGTCGCACGAAGTTTGATGTAGTTGCGTTTTTTCTGTAATTTTCTTTTTACATGTTGCACAAGTGGCACTCCTTTTGTCCAGTGAGGTTTCGAAATCCTTATATGCAAACAGAATTATGGTAGGTGTTGCCGCAGCCATAATGTCAACAAAAGTAACAGATCAAATCAGAGCGACAGACACAAGGGAGAATGACCGCACCATAAGGTTGTCATCTATCACGAACGACAGACTGCTAGCAGAAGTTGCAGTGTGCGGCGGCTGCAGCCTATGTTCTCAGATGATCGTATTTTCATTCGTTTATATTACTCTTGTGTTGCTGCCAGACGGCATACCCTCAAATGATGAAAATATATGATATTAAATCATTCTCCCAGGAAGTATGTATGTCACACATATAATTTCAGGTTAATCATGATCGTATGGCTGGCAACTTGGCAGCGCGCCTGTAAGTGCACCTATCTGGGTTCTGTCCATACGGAACAATTTGTCAGGGGGAAATCAGACGGTTTATTTATCCAACTCCTATACTAAATACATTATAATGATTTTACCAACAAGACTCGAATCATTTTAAACTAAGTCCCAAGTCAATATAATTGCAAGTCTCCAGTCAAGTCACGAGTCTTTATGACCAAGTCTCTAGTCAAGTCAGATTACTCTCGAGTCCAAGTCAAGTCGCAAGTCATCAAAAACAGCGACTCGAGTCGGACTCGATTCCGAGTCACAGACTCGAGTCCCCATGTTTGGTTACAACTCAGCATTCAAGATGGATAGATGGAAATTTTAGGACAAGTTAGAGTAAAAAGGGTATAGTAGGTGTGGGGATGGGGGTGTAAGTAAGCATGATTGTAGGGGTAAGAGGGTGTGAGTGTAGTTATTGTGGGTGTAGGTAAGTGTGGGTTTAGGTGCAGATGAGTATAAATTTGAGTGATGCTTTGATGGTTGTGATTGTGGATGTGGATGTGGATGTGGGTGTGTTTGTTGTGAATGTATGTGTAGGTATGTGTGGGTTTAGGTGCAGATGAGTATATGTGTGTGTGATGCTTTGATGGTTGTAATTGTGGATGTGGATGTGGATGTGGGTGTGTTTGTTGTGAATGTAGGTGTAGGTAAGTGTGGGTTTGGGTGCAGATGAGTATATGTGGGTGTGATGCTTTGATGGTTGTAATTGTGGATGTGGATGTGGATGTGGGTGTGTTTGTTGTGAATGTAGGTGTAGGTAAGTGTGGGTTTGGGTGCAGATGAGTATATGTGGGTGTGATGCTTTGATGGTTGGGATGTGGTTGTGGATGTGGGTGTGATTGTAGTGAATGTAGGTGTAGGCAAGCGTGGATTTTGGTGGAAGTGAGTATAAATGAGTGAGGGTGTGATGCTTTGGTGGTTGTGATTGTGGATGTTAGTGTAAGTGTGGTGGAGGCAGGTGTGGGTGAAGGTGGGTATAGATGTAAGTGTCAGTGGGGATGAGGATATAGGTATGGGTGAGAGGTGTGAATAAGTGTGAGTGGGTGACAATGTGTAACGATGGATAACAGTGTGAGTAAGAAATGTGACTGAGGGGATGTGAGAGGTATGAGTGTAAAGGGAAAAAAGAGAGTTGTTTTGAATGACTAAAGAGAGAAGAGTTATGAGAATAATACTTGTGATCAGCTGAGAGATTCACATCGTCTGTACATAAATAGTTCATCCTCTATCCTTGGATGGGAAAAAGAGGTTAGGATGATGATGATGATGATGTTTTCTTCCTTCCTTCTCCAGAATGGTTTTGTGTCGAATGAGGGTGTATGTGAGGGATGTGTAGGTGTACATATCGACTAGAGTAGGTGTTTTGTATGTGCACTTGGGGAATAAGTATGGTGGGAAAGGTGGGACAGAACTTTGGTGTGTGTGTGTGTGTGTGTGTGTGTGTGTGTGTGTGTGTGTGTGTGTGTGTGTGTGTGTGTGTGTGTGTGTGTGTGTGAGAGAGAGAGAGAGAGAGAGAGAGAGAGAGAGAGAGAGAGAGAGAGAGAGAGAGCAATATTATTATTGTAAACCCTGTCGTGGACGCGTCCTTTGTAGTATTTATTCCAACTAACGACAATCAGTATCGTTCAGCTGTGTCATTAGCCACATTTTCCTGCTGCCATTTTGATAAGAGAAATTTCTACACCAATCACGTCACTGGAAGCCTCGTGTCGCGACTGGTTATGACCGCTCAAAGGGCAGGACGAAAATACCGCTATAGTGTGAATACGGTCACTGTTAACCTTATCATGGTATGGGACATCTCTTATTCGCAGGCCGGCTTAAAGGGATCAGTGGATATGAAGCAGGATAATTAACTCTTTGTAGGAGGGTTCGAATAATCGGTATTACCTTCTACACAGATTACCCTTCTTGTTATTCTTCTTATCTTTAGATGGTTTTATTGATATTAAGAGAGATAGTTCGATTGAAGTGGTTAGATTAAGACTTCATTAATTTCTTTAATATGAGAGGGATTTAATTACCTGCATAAAATCATCTGAACGTGAACAGAAGCGGTGCCAAGGCACAGCAAACCCGTCATCGCCTTTCATTTTAATGCTGACGTATAAACACAATCGGATATCTAGTCAAAGATGTCACATACCAAATTTGGAGTAAATCAGGTGAAAATTGACGATTTTATGCCCATTTGAAGATTTAGGCCCGACCCACCTGCCATTGACCCTTTTACCGCAAGCTGGGGGGTGACCCTCCTGATGGGAAGAGGCATGTTATAGGAAGCAGATTTGAAAGATGCACCATTAGATTTAGGTTTCATGTCTATATAACGAATTTGAAAGTAGTTATGGCGAAAGCAAAAAACGCATCCCCATTATTTAAATTCTGGGAGGCTTACAGCCTCGCCCTTGGCCCAATTTGGCCCAATATTTAATCAGGTGATCAGAAGGCTATAGCCCATCATCCGTGTAATTTTAGTCAAAATCGCACCAGTAGTTTTCGCGTAAAGCTGTTAACAGCCAGCCAGCCAGACAGACAGACAGACAGAGAAGCAAACAAACAAACAAGCTAACAAATAAACAGAGAAAATGAGTGAAAACAATACCTATCCCAGAGCCCCTCCAGGGCGGGGACGGGTAATAAAGACGGAGCAGGGGACTTCAGGGGTTCAGAAGATTCGAAGCAGGATGTTGAACTCAACAAAGGAGGCTTCGAACAACCGATAATAACACCTTCCATGTGGTTGTTTTTTGTACCATGTTCAAACTCTTTCCAGGGGACATATTGAACTGTGGGTAAGGTACAGCCTTTATTAACTCATTAACCGATAAATATGAGAGGCCTTTCCTAAAATAGACAAAAGCGTCTGGATGGGGAATATAGCAGTGGAGGGATCGAATTGTTGAAAATTCACTACTTTCTGTCAGAATGTTTTCATGTATTTTATTCAAGTTGTCTCCAGACATTTTTAAAACAGATCGTGAGAGGTTTAACAATAGAGCCTTCCTTAACCCATCCAACTGATGGGGTCTTTCTTAAGCTATATTCAACCATATGGAGGTCGACTGGATTGGAAATCGTCCGTAGTTCGATATTTTTCTGGCGAAGTGTGACCTAGTGGCAAAAGTGCGTGTAGGCTCCCTCGTATGAATATATCTTGTCCCCCGATAACTGATACAGTATTTTACAATATGACTGTGTGACTGTCAGGTTTATTATAATAGTAGCAATTGAACAAAACACATCAGAGAATGAAAGCTTACCTACTTTTTTTTTTTTTTTGTATTTTAATCTGAATAACATTTACTGGCTTCTGGATACACCATTATAAATGGTTCTGTCATACATGGTACTTTTCCTTGCACCTACTGGTACACGACACATTATGATTACAGAAGAAAGTATTAGTCATCAGTCGATATAGAAAGATATCAATCTGTCTATCTGTAGCAAGATGCCATAATCCCGTAATTTGTTTTTGAGTTTGTTGTTTTACGGGGAGGGGCACTAATCCTCCACCAACCCATCTGCTGACATGTACGGACGTTTGGGTTGGTTATATGGTTACCAACCAGCGTTGTAAATGGTTTCCTGGCTTACAGGAAGCCGCTATGTTTGTCACTTAACGATATGCCACCTGAAAAGAAGTGACAGGAAAGATGGGAGATATTGGAAAAGAGGTGGACAGACACAGAAAAAGAATGATAAAAGTGAAGAAGTAGGCAGCACTGCATCAAATAAGTACAAGAACAGAATTTGTGACCACTAGCTTGGTGCCGTCAGACGCCTTCATCTCAGCAGACCTTTGAAAACCGCATCCACCCAGAACGTATCCAGCACCCCGACACATTCCATCACATAGTATGTCTTTGGACAGACTCTCAGATACACTCCAGACACACCCAAGAAGCAAAACACCCGCACCTCAGATACACCCCAGGCATCATTAATACTCCCATCCTTCAGCATCCCACATTTGTGGCTTGTAACATGCCAGGGTTCATTATTCAACAGAGTACAATGACTCGGTAAACGAGTGACCCAGTATAGGGACACTCAGTCGATTTGGGCGCCCCTGTGTGTGTGTGGGGGGGGGGAGAAGAAAGAACCGTGTCTACCTTAATTTTACTTGTCATAAGCCTGATATGTACACTCCTAAGCTGGCCTTTCATTTATATCCATTGTATCTCATAAGGTTATTGTTAGATGAAATGCCTGAAAATGCAGTTCTGTTTTAGAACCTTCCTCGTGTTCATATGATGAAACTGCAAATATATTTTCTGTGCCAAAGCAGGGCTACATAACATAATCTGAAGGCTAGCCTGATGTTGGAAATGATACTACCGGTATATAATAGATGAAAGGTAGAGGATGAGGGCTGAATGTAAGCTACGATGAGAGGCATTTGGGGAGGTTGGTCTGAGAAGAAAAACCAAGTAAGCAAGCTGAATCACACAACAAGACGGACAAATCTTGGAATCAATCACAAAGCTCCATTGTTACCATACTTAACACATTCTGTCAAAAGTTTCTGCCCAGCCGTCTAACGACGATACACTGTGTGACGGAAAAGGAAAGAACTAGATATTTGTGCCAACCACTAAGTCGGTAGAAAGGATGGGGACATGGGAAAAATTAGTCGGTAAGGGATTGATTTTCAGTTGAAGAAACAAGTATCGGGGCTCAACCCAACATGCGTGGGCAGTATTTAGTGGCAAGGAACAGTCACAAACACATACAAGTGTGACGGAGAAGGAAATCACCCAAACATTCCTCCAGAATACCACACACAACCATCGATTTACATCCAGGTCCCTATTCTAGGTAACGGAAAAACGTAACAAACTTAACAAACTTGTTTAGTTTTGAAAATCTAATATACTATAGCACTAGCTGAGTGTGTGTGTGTGTGTGTGTGTGTGTGTGTGTGTGTGTGTGTGTGTGTGTGTGTGTGTGTGTTTTGGGCAGCCGAAACTACACATTCAAATCGCACCAAAATTGGCACTAAAATTGCAAAAAATTTGCTGATGTGAAAAAACTTGATCCCATCACGATTGAAATACTTTTACTGTATTTAATGAGTGATCACATTTTGACCAAAAAAAGCAGCTGCAGGAGCCCGCCATAGGATCTCCGTAGAATTTTTTGTCCATAGCTATAATTAAAATATATTATAGCAGCGCGAGAGTGTACTCATATATATTATTGTACTCATAAAACCATATTTCATAACACCTAAACCCCCTCTGCAGGACCAAGTGCGAGGGGCCCCACGAGCACTTGTGTTTATGTTATTTCTTTTATCTCGCCAAATACAGAAGTGGCTGAAGTGGTGACGTTTCTGCTGAGCGAGCGGAGCAGCTACATGGTGGGAGCCTGTGTTGAGGTGACGGGAGGATACGGCATGTGATCACCATACACATCTTTCTCTTCCCTAGTCAAAGGCCTTCTGGAGGGATTAAAAATGACTTTACCTGTATTAACTGAACGATTGACGCCAATTCGATGTTTTGTCGTTAAACTTGGATTTTGTTCTCCCTCCCTTCTAAACGTTAAGTTCTTCTTACCTTTTGAGAAATAATGTTCAGGTTTAAAGGAATACAACATCCACAACCAAGACATGATTTATGTGCGGCATAATATATCTGCTTTAGCTAAAACAAAATCTTTTACAAAGTACTATACACATGTGAAAGAAAAGGATTGCATATATCATACGATTTTGAAATCACTAATAAATTATAATATAATTATTACCTTCCCCAACAAAGGAAGGGGCATAGTTTACTTGAACAAGGATGAATATGAATTTAAGCTTAATCATATTCTCAGCGACACCTCTAAATTTAAGGTCATTAATTTTGATATTTCTTCTACCATCCTTAAGCATTAATATAAACTAAACAGATTGTTACGAAGTATTAAAGATGAAGTTGGTGACACTACTAATGACTGTTAGTCGGTGCTGCTATAATGTGTGGTCTACCGGAACATTTACACTATAGCGAGTGGTCTAATGGGACATTTTAGAATGTAGTTCAATAGGATAGAACAGAATGTTAGGTTGGGACAGAATAGAACAGTTTAGGTTAGGTTGAGTTAGGACATAAGAGAACCTTACCAAACCTAACCTAACCTACCCTGTTCTACCCTATCCTGTCTTATCGTAGCCTAGCCTAACCTAACCTAACCAAACCTGACCTAACCTAACCTATCCTATCCTAACCTGTCCAAACTTAACCCTAACTTATCCTATCCTGTCCTATCGTGTCCTGTCTTAACCTATACCTAACCTAACCTAACCTAACCTAGCCAACCTAACCTATCCTATCCTAACCGAGTGCTGTAGTGTAAATATCTCTGTAGACCGTACACTATAGTAGCACCTATTAGTTTGTATGCTTCTGGTTCTATTCCTGGTTATCTTTATGGTTTCCCCAAATTTTATAAGCCTAACATACCTTTAAGACCCAACATTTCATTTAAAGGTACCTTCACTTATAATAAAAATATATTTTTGGTTCCCCTGGTCAGTTTCCTATGAAGAAATAAATATACGGTTCAGATTTCTGCTGGCTTTGATGTTCCCTTGCATGAAGCGACTCGGCTTATCACAAACAACACCAGTACTTCTACCTTCACTTCAGTTGGCCTGAACAGGAAATCATTGTACAGCTTGTTGGAGATAGCTACCCCACCAATCCCTGTTTACATTTAATGGAAAACTTTCTACTCAAACACATGGTGTGGCGATGGGGTCACTACCAGGTCCTTCATTTGCATTTTTTTTTTTTTTTTTTGCTATAATGCACAAACCAGGCTTAATAACTGTCCCAGTAATTTTAAGCCCCCTTTTCTTTCTTTCTTCTTTCTTTTTTACCAAAGGTATACTGACGACACATTCCTCATATTTAACAACCCTGCTCACATTGAAAAATATTTGGATTGTTGTCTCCCAACATGCCGACATAAATTTCACTTATGAACCTAAAAACGACAAAAACCTTCCATTCCTGGACATTCTAGTTACCAATCACTCCAGTCACTTCACTTCAGTGACTTATCCCGCAAGTGATTCTCACAAACCTACTTTCACCGGCCTATGTACAAACTTCCTATCCTCAATTACATCCCATACAGTCTAAATGATAATAATATAACTATCTTGTTCCACATTGGAGTACAATTCGTTTTCCATATGGCTCACTTTCTGCTCTGTAATTTGTTTACAAAAAGCAAATTTTGCCATTAATACAGTAAGTACACTGTCCATACCTTTGAGAAACTATTAACCCACTCTGTGCCGGAGATCTACGTGTATGTCTGCCCCTATATGCGCGGACACTGCCAGCGATGTACTTGTACGTCGGCGATTTGATATATATGCCAAAACTCAAAAAGTCAAATTAGGCACAAAAAAATCGGCTGGGATATTCCCACGCCAGTCAAGGCCTCATCTGACTCTCTAGGCCTCAATATATACTCAACAAGAGTGTCCTTGGCTTGAATAGCATAGTTACCAATGACGAAAATGCAGAGCTTCTGCCTCCTCTTGCTCTGTGGCAGCAGCGGGGGATGAAGTCTATGGGCATTACTCCGAAGTTTTCAGCCGCCTGCTCAGGGAGAATCGACCTCAATAATCGACCTATATGGCGGAGTACTTTTATGGTTGTTTTCCATGTTTTCTCATCAGTTCTAACCTATCTAGCAAAGAGAGAAAATGGTCAAAAATTGGCTGGCACCATGGCACCATGAGGGTCCAAAGTCTGCCGGCATGTGGCGGGTTAAGCAGGTTTATTCAAAGCTTTTCCCAAACCAGCCAGTACACACTTGTCGAAAATTAGTGTTTGTAAACAAAGTTCTCACACTAAGGTTCTTTAACCTACGAAATTAGGAAAATACTAAACTTACTTCTCTCTGAATGCTATCCTTAAATTAATTTTAACCTTCTGCAAGCCAGCTATCTTTAGCGCTATGGGTCGCCTCCATGCCAGCCATTGTTTTACCTTTTTTTTGGCTAAAATGATAGATTTTGATGTGAAAACGAATTTCACCATTAACCCCTTAAGTCCTAATCACATCAATTGATGCAATTTGAGTTTTATACCAAAATGCCTAATCGCATCAATTGAACGTGGCCTGTAAAAATTGCGGAGAGTTTGCTCCACCCCGATTATATTTCATATTATTTCTACTTTTTCCCATATTTTTACACCTCACTCTGTTCATTTCTCACTTCGTACCTACCTGTTTCTGCACGTACGTAGTTGGAGAATGCTGTATGTTGTACTACATTCAATGCATCTTATTTTTTTTTTTCATTCTCCTTACCTGCCCAGATTAGCACCTCTGAGTAGTGTCCGTCTGTGTTAGTTTTCGGAAGACTACGAGGCCTTGTAGGGCTACTCCCCACACCTGTTTCATCTCCCCACACCAGCCATGAAAACACACCTGTTTTCATGGTTGGTGTGATAAATTCCAATGAAATGGATAGTTACAAGAGAATTTGGTTGTTCCCGAAACTGTAATGATAAGTGTGATGAAGTGTAATGATAATGTGATAATTGTAATGGTGTGATAAATGTGTAACGAGAAGTTGGGACAGTAAAAAGAGGAATCAGAAACAAATTATTGTTTTTTTCCTTTCTTATGCGTGCATTTATAGCTTTATTCAACTTTATTTTGATGTCTTGATGGTTATAAACATTTATATGCATCTGTGTTGGTGCTGGAATGACCATGAGGCCTTGTAGGGCTACTCCCCACACCTGTTTTATCTCCCCACACCTACATACACACCTGTTTTTATGGCTGGTATGACAAATCCCATTGAAATGGAGCGTTTCCACAAGAGAATTTGGTTGTTGCCGAAATTTTTGTCTCCAAGTACCACCAAGGCTTTGTAGGCCTACTCCCCATGCTAGTTATCTCCCTAAACCTACATACCTGTTTTCATGGTAGATGTTACAGAACACTATGAAGTGCTTTCTTTTCATGCGAAAAGCTAGTTATTTTGAACTCCCGTACTTATAGGCCTACTCTCCACAGCCTACTTTATCTCCCCACAGTCTAGTAATCTCCCCACATCTGTATACAACTGTTTTTATGGTTGGTGTGACAAAACACTTTGAAATGACCTGTTTCAATAAGAAAAATAGGTAGTTATTACATTTTTCCTGTTTTCGATCATTTTCGAGGGGTAACTATCATAAACTTTTTTTTAACTTTGACGCGCGATTGTGTGGTAACCATCAGGCCTATGAGGGTACGGATTGTGTTGTCAGGTGTGTAAATTCTTCCTCTTTAGCCAGAACACAATCAATTTGCCCTTGGTGAAAGTTGCCAAAACACCCCCAAATTGCGGTTGTGGGAGGTACCCTGCCTGAAATAATTGCGGTCTCAAGGGGTTAAAATACTCATCAAAGCTCGGAAATGGGTTTTATTGAGTCCTGCATATTCATATACAGGTATTCACACTCTCTCAACCTCACCACATAGGTGAGAGAAAGCCATTTTCTGTGTAAGGTAGACTCAGTTATTTATGCTGGGAAGGTATAGCAATGATCAGTACACTTTTCTGATTACTTATTACTTTAACCCGCGCCGTCCCGGCGACGTGAATTGACGTCCGCACATGATGTGCACTCATGTCCCGGCGACGTGAATTAATGCGGCAACATTGCAAGTTGCATAATTTTCACATTTTTCAAAAATCGCGCCTGATTTCTGTTTCGCCCGCCTACGCAAGCCTCACCTACTCCCTGCCAGGCGGATAATCCCCTAGACCCAGATTAACCTCACCAGACCCCTTGATCCTCCACTTACCTCTCGTCAGTCACCCAGGTCAGATATGGTGAGTTGTGGGCTGTCAGAGGAGGAGATACAAGTCGCCCTGGATACCTTTACAGGGGATAGTGATTCCCCAATGGATGATGACACCCTCGATGTCGATTATGTGCAGCCTGAGGAGGTAACCAGCAGCAGTGATGAGGAGGTCCCTTCCCCAAGGAAAGTCAAATATATTACATATAGGAGGGCAGAGGACGGCCAGCCTGCACCAAGTGCTGCATCTAGGCAGCAACACCTACCATCAGATGAGGACGAGGACGAGGAAGCAGTGAATGGTGGCGTATTTTCCTGGCTGGGGAAGGAAAAGATATCGCCACGTGGGACTGGGACAGACGGCACATCGCGACTGTTCCACAGGTATGTTCCTTTTATGTGTTCTGTGGAAGGAAGTAGTGGTGTGGGGATGGTTAGGGCAGTAGTATGTGAAAGTGTTGGGGTGGGAGAGCTCAGACAGATTCGTGAAAGCGAGAGTGGTGTGGGGAAGGCAACACGTCAACGTGGTGTTCATGTTAGGCGTAGTGTGAGTTAGCAGAAGGTGAAAGCACTTGTCTAACATGTAAATGGGTAATATGTTATATTCGAAGTATTATAAAAGGTGAATAATTATATTTTGAGTTGAAAAATAATGACGGTACCTGAAGTCACGTTGTAGCGCTATTGCTATGCTCATTCTTTTCGTAAAGCATGTACATCTATAAAAGCAATTGTATAGTTACTGTAAAGTTAGTAAGTTGAAAAATAGTCTAAGTTGAAAGTCATACGACATACATTCAGTAAGTAAATAAGCGCTAGGAAGAATTCTGTCCACAGTGTAAGATGAGTGGAAAATTCCCCAGTTGCTCCTAATTTAGCCACCAATTATGGGATAAGCTGTCTCCCAGTGGACCACCATCCCACCTCTCTCTCTCTCTCTCTCTCTCTCTCTCTCTCTATATATATATATATATATATATATAACATGTAGAGGGGTAATATGTTATATTGGAAGTATTATAAAAGGTGAATAATTAGATTTCGAGTGACCTGAATTCACATGGTTACGCTATTGCTATGCTCATTCTTTTCGTAAAGCATGTACATCTATAAAAGCAATTGTATAACATGTAAAGGGGTAATATGTTATATTGGAAGTATTATAAAAGGTGACCTGAACTCACCTGGTTACGCTATTGCTATGCTCATTCTTTTCGTAAAGCATGTACATATATAAAAGCAATTGTATAGTTACTGTAAAGTTAGTATGTAAGTTGAAAAATAGTCTAAGTTGAAAGTCACAGAACATAGTCAGTAGGTAAATAAGCGCTATGGTCCTTTCACAGCAAGAAGTCCGTTCAGGGTGAGGCAGAAGTTGGAATTCCCCTGAGTGCAACGTTGCCAATTTGACCACCAATTATCGGATTATCACTCTGAGCTACCCCAATCCCACCTCTCTCTCTCTCTCTCTCTCTCTCTCTCTATATATATATATATATATATATATATATATATATATATATATATTGTATATATTTATTATTTATTTTCAACTTTTTTCCACACCACCTATGAGGTAAAAGTCTAGGCGCGTTTTATTTTTAAGAGGTTTCCCCTGTAGGCCTAATCCTCTCTCTGACCCTGGGTCCCTCGCCGACCTCGGCGTGGCAACATGGGAAAAAAGCCCTGCCACGTGTCGTAGAATTCATTCAAATCGTTGTTATAATTCTAAAAAGTGATACTCAATGTACTATATAGCTTCGTGTACTATATACAGAATATAAAATACAATTTCAAATAGCACATAGATGGGAAATAAGAGAGAGAGAGGCATGTACTACGGTTGATTTGGCAGCATTGCTAGAGGTGATTCACCAGGTGGGCCCCACCCTGAACGGACTTCTTGCGGTGAAAGGACCATAGGAAGAATTTAGTTCACGGTGTAAGAGGAGTGGGAAATTCCCCAAGGGCTCTAAATTTAGCCACCAATTATGGGATAAGCTGTCTCCCAGTGTACCACCATCCCACCTCACTCTCTCTCTCTCTCTCTCTCTCTCTCTCTCTCTCTCTCTCTCTATATATATATATATATATATATATATATTAGGATAAGGCTTACTGTAAATCGTGTACTACTGTGAAAGCAAATGTCTAACATGGAAAAGGCCAGAATGTAATGTGAGAAGTACTATAAAGGGGGAGAAAATAAATTCAGAGGTGAAAAAATAATGACATGATTTACCTAGGTAAATTAGCGCTACTTCTATGCTAATTCTTTTCATAAAGCATGTATTTCTGTAAAAGCAATTGTCTAACATGTAAATGGGTAATATGTTATGTTATAAGTAATCAAAAAGATGAAAAAATAGAATCTGAGTTGAAAAAAAGCATGAAAGACCAAGTTGTCACTTGGTAAATAAGCGCTATTCTTATGTTAATTCTTTTCGTACAGCAAGTACATCTATAAATCTAATTGTATAACATGTAAGTGGGTTATATATTATAAGTAATCTAAAAGGTGAAAAAATAGAATCTGAGTTGAAAAAACATGACATAAAATGATCTCACTTGGTAAATAAGCGCTACTTTTATGCTAATTCTTGTCATAATGCCTCAAAATATGTACAAACAATTATGTAAAGTTGAAAAAGGTATGATGTAATTGTGGAAGTAATATGGAACATCAAAAAATACAATAGCTGATGAAATAACGATGTTTGCTACCATCGGTGACATAATCGACCGATTTCGCTAGGGTCGCACAATGGTAAATACCTTATTTCTCAGTTTTTTCTGTATAAAACCCAATATACTTGTGGTATACATATTTCCAACATATGAATACACGATAATAAACGTATACTGCATCAGTTCAGAGTACCCGTGCCACCCTAGAAAACGTACGGCGAAAAGACTACTCATAGAGCATGGCAGTACCTGTCAAACTTACGTGGTCCAGGTAAGCCATTTCTGGACCCAAGGGACACCTTTCTTTGTGATTTTCCTTAGTTTCTGACCAAAAGCGAATGTTTGAGCAAAAAAAAAAAAAATGCTCCAAAAAAGCCGGGACTGGGGCGGACCAAAGCTCAGAAAACGTCGGGATTGGGCGGGTTAACATCTGTCACAATTTGCATGTCTCTCTCACTGTGAATGCATTGTTTTACACTTACTTGAAAATTGGTACAACCTGACTTCACTATGTACAGTCCTGGCACTTACAAGAAGGTATATACGACTTGACTTCACAATATATGGTACTTAAACTTCTATCTATCTATCTATTGCCAGACGCCTCAATCCCGTTTGGGGTGGCCACAAACAAATCGCCTCCAAGTCGCCCTGTCCCCCGCCATTTCACCACCCTGCTCCCAACTCACACCCCCCTCTCTCATATACCTCTCCACCCCATCCCTCCATCTCATCCTCGGTCTCCCCCTCCCTCTTCCACCCTCCACCTCACTCACATACACTCTCTTCGTCAGTCTTTCACCCTCCATCCTCTCCACATGGCCAAACCTCCTCAAGAGAATATTTACAACCTGATTTCACTATGTATAGTCTTTACTCTTATGTAAAAATATTTACAACATGCATTCACTATATACAGTACTGGGTGAGCCACACAGGTAGAGTGAGTGTGGGGGGGGGGTTGTATGGTTTTAACTGCCTGGGACATGATAGAGGAACAGTTAACATACATGCCTGTCAATTTTTACCCACGAATCTTGAAAAATGCGGTCACAGTGAATGTTTTAATTTTAAGCCGTTTTTTAACGGCACTGGCACACAGCAGGTTAAGATAATCATTGCCAATAAGAATGCTATTGGCAGCTTCCTCAAACGTTCCTCTTGTCTTTCCACTAACCTCAGGTCCAGTGTGGTTTATTTATTTTCACATTCTATTTGTCCTGCTTCATATGTGGGATCAACCTCTTGTTGAGCACCAAAGTAAATCCACTCAGACTGGAAGAGTTCTTGCTAAACCTACTGTTATACTCAGCAAGCAAAAGCATATTAAAATAGGTATCTATATATGAGGTGAAAAATTATACGATAATCTGCATTGTATCGGAATCGCCTAACAATGAAAAATAATTTTTTTACCCAGCGACTATCGCATCTTAATTGTCTCCTAGCACTTATTTCTCCACCATTTTAGGTGTGAACTAAGGCTGTAATTATTATTTGCCACTAATACATTCATATCCCAGATCCTGCTCACTCTTAAATGGTACAATGCATGAAATATAATGTGCAGAATATTTGGACCATAATATCATATCATTGTGGATAGAATGAAACTAAACATAAATACGATACCTACACAGGAGTCTTCTGTCAAGGACCTGTGGCAGACAGGTAGTAACCTGTGAGTCATGCAGTACACAATGGCATTTTTCCATTAGTGGCATGACAGGCTTAGGGTTTACTTTCGATGGTACACAAGCTGTGAGTAGAAATTCAATTTCGTTTCCTTTGTTCAGATACTGTTAAGTAAAGTGTACATTATTAAAAATATGCAGAGTATAATTATAGCTGCCTTTCTTGTACTTTAAGGAATTTAGTGGTAAATTTGTTTTGTATTTCCAAATCTACCAAAAGCTGATATACCATATATCTATATCTATCTGTCTGTCTATTTGTGTTTCTATCTATCTGTCTATCTATCTATCTACTATCTATCTATCTACTATCTATCTATCTACTATCTATATATTTTTCTTTTTATGATAGAGGGGAAAGCTTGCTCCTATATAAGGGCAAGAGAACTAAAAAATGTTATATCCGTATCATGTCAGTATGAGGTGGCACCTGGAAACTTTATTATGCAGCTCTTAGCTATCACAGTGTGACCACGCATTACCCAGAACTCACCGCGAGGAGGTGGCTGCAAATGGAGTTCCACACCTTACCCATTCCATCCACCCTTCCATTAAACTGGACCAGATTTACTCTGCTTTGAAATCCTTCTATGATTCGAATGTTGGCATTATTTTTCATGACTTGAGAGTGTTTCTCATATACCCATCTATGTTTCTGTAACCATAAACTTCTGCAGATGCTTCAGTCACCAGCTTTGCTGTGCATTCAACTGACTGAGTATGGCAAGGATACTTTGGACACAGCTTCTCCACAAGTTAAGGACTTTCAACCGAATCATGTAGTTCAACATCAGTCAAATTCTTGAGGAGTGGTGGTTCTGTAATATCCACCACATCCCAGCTGATCATTTGAGTATAATGATCTGCCCCCATATTTATCTCTGGTGCTTTGAATTGTTTTCTGTCTTGTCTCGGGTTGTTTCTTGCTGCTACAGCAGAATTTTCTTCACAGCATCTCTTCTGATGGCAATCCCTTCATCAAATGCCAAGTCCAAAAACATGTTTTCCGGATGGGCATGGAAAGCATTTGTTTGAATAGCCTGGGTAGCAGCCTTATATGTTCCCAAACATTCATCTTTCATATTTTTGATCTTGGTAACAGCATTGAATAGATGTTTTGGGCCATTGACACAGGAAGAATGTTTCTAAATCTCAAACCAGGTCGGAATGTATAGTCATCAAGTATCTGGCTGTTTTCAGTGGCTTGGAAGGAAGAGGTACTGAGCAATACAGTCTCTAAATTCTTGCACATGTTATCAGCCATCTTGAATGTGCTAATGGGCCTGGTTCAGGTGAAGAAAATGATGCAGGAAATTTTCCAGATGACACTGCATATCATATAGTCAGAATATAATTTTTTTTTTTTAACTTAAATCTAGCTCCGAATAGGTCTCATGAAACTTCTTCGCATCATCTATTGGGATTGGTTCAAAATTTACCACAGGGAGGTTACTAACTGTTTCTCCTATCTACTTCCCAAGTTTTCTTTTCATTGCTGTGGACCCTGAGGTTTCACCATCCGAAAGTTTAAATATATGCCAAAATGGAAGCTCATTGAAGTGTAACAAACATATAAGCCACTGCAAAGGACGGTTAAGAAAGTCTTCAATCAGTTTTACTGCTCCGCCTTTGTCCCTGTGTAAACAGGTGTACTGTCACACCCTACTGCAATAAGCATCTCAATCCTCAGCCCACAGTTCATCAAGCACTCAGAAATAGCAGCTGCTGTTCCTCCACCAGGAGTTTCATGGTCAAGTATTCATAGCCTGTCTCTTTAACTAATGAAATGTGTTCCTCAAATTTGAGTACTCAGTGAATGGACAGACAACCATTTTCATCTTTTCTCTCTTCCAGTGTTAATCTATCTATCTATCTATTGCCAGACGCCTCAATCCCGTTTGGGGTGGCCACAAACAAATCGCCTCCATGTCGTCCTGTCCCCCGCCATTTCACTGCCCTGCTCCCAACTCACACCCCTCTCTCTCATATACCTCTCCACCCCATCCCTCCATCTCATCCTCGGCCTCCCCCTCCCTCTTCCCCCCTCCATCTCACTCACATACACTCTCTTCGTCAGTCTTTCACTTTCCATCCTCTCCACATGGCCAAACCACCTCAGTGTGTTCCTCATAACACTTCCTATCACATCCACATCCACACAACAATGCTCCTTTATATCCTTATTCGTCAACCTGTCTCTCCATGTGACTCCACAGGCTCCTCTTAAATAACTCATTTCCACTGCTCTCACTCTTGACTTGTGCCCTTCCAACAATGTCCAAGCTTTACTTCCAAACGTTAGAGTTGGTATCACAATACTGTCATGTAGTAACTTTTTCACAATACTGTCATGTAGTAACTTTTTCACAATACTGTCATGTAGTAACTTTTTCACTTCCATGCTCACTTCCCTGTTTCTTATCACTGCTTTCAAAGAACCAGCAACCTTTCTTCCCTGCTGTACCCTTTCAAGCACTTCACCCTCCAAACCTCCATCCTTACACATCACACTACCCAGGAACTTAAACGTACTCACATTTTCCAATTCCTCACCATCCAACCTCGCTGTACATTCATTGATTTCACCTCTCTCAAAGACCATCACTTTACTCTTCCCTACATTCACCTTTAGATTCCGTTTCTTGCACACTCTACCAAACTCATCCACGAAGCCTTGCTGCTCCTCTTCGTCTTCACTCAACAACACAGTATCATCTGCAAACAACAGTACAGGGAGTTTCCAAACACTATCCTCTCTCACCAGGGCCACTCCAGCATCCACTACCCTACCTAGTACCTCTTTTATTACCCCATCCATGAACAGATTGCACAACCATGGAGACATGACACATCCCTGTTTCAACCCAACCTCCAAAGAGAAAAATTAACTTAGTTCACCATCCACACGCACTGCAGCCTTAGCACCTTCATACATACTCATCACTGCATTCAACAACTTTCCATCTACTCCATATATTCTTAATACTTTCCACAATCCTTGTCTATCCACCCTGTCATATGCTTTCTCCAAATCCATGAAAGCCGCATACAACTTCTTTCCCTTCTCTAGAAACTTTTCCACTAAAGATCTAAGAATGAGTATCTGATCTAAACAACCTCTTCCCTTCCTAAAGCCTCCCTGTTCTTCTCCAACTAATTTCTCTGTTCTTTCTCTAATTCTGTCAATAAGTATCCTAACATACACTTTTCCTATTATACTAAGAAGACAAATGCCCCTATGATTACCACACACTTCTTTTTCCCCTCTTCTTTTGTACAAGGGAATAATTATACCTGACTTCCAATCCTCCGGGACTCTACTTTCCTCCCAGGCCAATCTCCACATCTTCCAGATCCATTCAACTGTTATCACTCCCCCTTGCTTCAGCATTTCACCACACACTCAATCAATTCCTGGGGCTTTCCCCATTTTGACTTTCTTCATTGCTTCCACAACTTCTATCCTACTGATTTCTTCCTGTCTTCTCACCTCCCTCCTCCCAGCCATTCCCCAGCCACTTATACTCGCATTACTTCCATCCTGTATGTCCAACAATTCCTTAAAGTGTTCTCTCCATCTGCTCACTTTTTCTCCCTTCTCCACCAATAATCTACCATTTTTACCTTTCACTCCCCTGGTAACCTCACTTCCACCCTGTCTTACTTTACCTCTTTCCAGAACATCTTCTTACAGTCCCTCCACTTTAAACTCAAATTCCTTCCAAATTCCTCATCCACTCTCTTCTTACTCTCTCTTACTAATCTTTTCACCTCTCTCTTTCTTTCTACATATAACTCTCTCTTCTGCATCTCAACTTTTTCCACGCCCCTATTTCTCATCCATTCATTGTATGCTTTCTTCTTTTGTGCCACAGCCTGTCTCACCTCTTCAGTCCGCCACGCTGTTCCTTGCACCCCCCTCCGTCTTCTCTTCCTCCCATACACCACATCACATGCTGCACATATTTCTTCTGTGTTAATGTTTTGTCTTTTTTTTCTCCATCATAATACAGTGCTGTTATGTCTTTCTTTTCTATAAGCTGAAGTCTTTCTCTGTCTGATATTCTGGCACATGTTACTTTTGACTTGTCTACAACAAAATTCCTGTTTTTAGGTGAAAAGTCCAGCGCCCACCAGAGTGGAAGTGGCAATTGAAGCGGCACCTCTATCACTCACACCAAATCGATCAGCTTGTCTTGCGACCAGTTCACAGTTGATTCACATTCGTGATACCTTGATATATATATATATATATATATATATATATATATATATATATATATATATATATATATATATATATATATATATATATGTATATTTTCTACACTCGGGCAATATGTTTCATCCGTACCATCATTTTCCAAACTATCATCAGTATCACTCATTTCATTCATCCCACTTTGACCTTTCTGACAAATAAAATCGCAAGTTTTCACTTTGAAGTTCTCTGCATCTCTTCTTCATTTTGCTCTTTGAATCGGGATTTTGGTTTCTTTTGTATACACTTTTCCAATGTACAGCTCAGTTCAGAAGTTCGAACTACACACAATGTGGAAGGCGATAGTCTCGGCCCCTCCTTCCCGGACGACAGGTTACAGCTTCGAACCTTCCACAAGCAACCAGAATTTACGTAGTATCAAACCAGTGTCATTCGCTCACCGACTGTTAAATGAAATGAGAATTTTATTTTGATACTCGTAGATATCGGTCAATCTTACTGCTGATTAAATGATGAAAATATGTTTATATTTGCCTGCCCTAGAAAATATAATACAAAATAACAGCAGAAGAGCACATTACAGACTATAAGAAGGTCGGCTACGAATGAATGTGTTATGCGAGCTACTGTCGGTTTCAGAGGCCATGTCGCATCATTTTTTGAGAATAACGTAGTAAGTAACAGTTGGATCAGTATGATATTTGGCCACAGAGTGTTTCATACCCTGTGCTAATTTTTGGCAGCATAGTGGAGTACGTAAATGAAATAATTAAGGCAATTGACCTTGAAAAATTAGGCTCAATGCCAAAATAAAGGACAAAGATACGAACGATACTACGGAAACGTAGTACCTGCCACGTGAGTGACGTCAGTAGACAGGCTCTTCCCACCACCCACACGGGACACTCCCACCCCTTCCATCTCCCTCCTTCCCTCCCTCCCTCTCTTCGAAACCATGATCGAAACTTCAATCATTGGCACATGCTTTATAGCCTATATAATGATATATTATGTAATTGACGCATGCAATATGTGTTACTATAGTTGGTATATTTGTATTGATAGTGACACATAACAGAGCGAGAGTAGGGTAGAATGGGGCTGATAATGCCCGGCATGATAGGAGAGTCGAAATCAGGGGTGATGTGTCACCGTGTGGAACGGGCTGATGACCGAACCGAAGTCGTAGACTCAGAGGTAGATGTTATGTTGACTCCAGCAGACTTTTATGCATGGTCGTGGAGAGTGAGGTTGTGTGCTGCTGACCTCTCCTCTAGCTTTCTAGGGCTGCCTCACCGGCAATTAGTTTTTTTTTTTTTTTTCACCCTTCTGGTGTGCGTTAGGCTAGCTAGTTTCTCACTTTCCTCCCCTCCCTGTTAGTTTGGAACAGTAGGTGTCTGTTCCTGTGTACTGAGATTACCTTTGCTTGCTGCCCACGGAGGGTCCCCCCCACTGATCGCTCTGGGGCGTGAATTAACACGGTCGGGCCTCCCTGGAGTGGTTTGAGAGGGCAATTTCAGCCTTAGGTGTTTGGTCCCGGTGTGTTTTGTCCCTTGCTCGTTTTCGTCCTTCTTCCCACTTCCCCCATTAGGGGGGGGGTTACTATGTCGGACGCCCCTGCCGCCTCCCCCCCCCTTCAGGGGGGGAGGTGGTCCTGACGAACCTAGGACTGTACCACGGACTGACCGCCCCCTGACTGAACGGCCCCAGACTCGTACCGATCTGGACATTAATGTAAATAATGTACAGTTTGTAACGCTCCATGCTCTCGGTTCCACTCCCTTGAGCAGTATCAATCCTTTCATCATCAAGAAAGTGATTGATTACTGTGCTTGGGAGGTAGAACAGGTGAAAAAACTTGCAAATGGAGATCTCCTCATCAAAACCTTCAACTCCTCCCAGGTAAAAGATTTGATGAAACTTCGTAAGTTCCATGAATATGATGTCGAGCCGAAGATCCCGCACGCCATGAATTCCTGCAAAGGTGTTATCACCTGCAGGGATCTTATGGTCATGGAAGAGGACGAGATCATACAGGAACTTGCTCAACAGGACGTATTCAATGCCCGATTTATAACCAGATTTTCTGAAGGCATGAGGATGAAGACTGCCACTATTGTCTTGACTTTTGGAAAAGCTTCACTCCCAGACCATGTCAAAGTTGGATACGAAATTGTTAACGTAAGACCTTATATCCCTAATCCACTTCGTTGTCTAAGGTGTCAATTGTACGGGCACGGCGATAAGACTTGTCGGGCTTCCCAGTCAGTGTGTGGCAAATGTGGAACACAGGGACATGATGCTGAACACTGCACATCGGAGATGGTACGTTGTTTTCACTGCAAGGGCGCACACTCCACTTCCTCTAGGGATTGTCCCAAGTGGAAGGAGGAGAAGGAGGTCTGCGTAGTGAAAGCAACTGAGGGCATTTCCTACTACGAAGCTAGGAAAAAGGTGAAGGAGTTGCATGCAACTCCCACGCCGAATAGGTCCTATGCTTCGGCAGTAATGTCCCGTCCCGTGATGTGTTCTGTTGAAACACAGACTGACCCTGAACCTGTTCCTCTTGACACACACGCTACCTCTCCATCTGAGCCTCCTATCCAATCCACCTCTCAAACTGACACCCCTGTTGCACCTTGCTACTCTCAGGCTGCTGCTGCCTCTCAGTCAGTAAAGCCTAAACAGAAGTCTGACAACTCTAGTAAGAGTAATATGACCACCCTTACGAAACAGCCACGTCCTCATGTCCTTCCTGCTCCTGGTCCAGCGAGGGAGAGAAGAGTTAGCTCTTCCTCGGGGGGCTCTGGGAGCCTAGTTATTGATGAGCAACATATGGAGGTTTCCATTAGTAAGCACCGGGATAGGTCCCCCGGTAGCCACTCGTCCGGCGGCGGGTGGCATAAAAAAGCTAAGCACACTGGCCCCTCTCGTAAATCTTAAACCGCCACATTCACTGTGTTACAATGGAATTGTAGGACTCTTGGGAATAAATTCCACAATATAGCAATTTTGCTATCTATACACAGGCCAGACGTTGTTTGT
The DNA here is from genome assembly GCF_032717465.1 of Coenobita brevimanus. Lineage (NCBI taxonomy): Eukaryota > Metazoa > Arthropoda > Malacostraca > Decapoda > Coenobitidae > Coenobita > Coenobita brevimanus. The sequence continues at coordinate 23,223,409 of NC_136980.1, forward strand.
TTACAGGAGACGCGCTTGGTGGATCACCCAGATCCTCCACAGTTCAAACACTACCATTCGTATAGAAGATATGATGGTCACGGAGTCGCCATATACACCCACAAATCACACCCACAAACGGAAGTGATTCTAAGTTCTACTCTGGAAGCTGTCGCGTGCAGAGTAAAATTTAATAACTCTTATCTGACTATTTGTTCTATCTACTGTCCTCCCCGTGGTCCCATTGACGGTGATGCTTTCACTTCACTAACCCATCAACTTCCGGGTCATAAGTTAATTTTAGGCGATTTTAATGCCCATCACTGTCAATGGGGAAGCTTGAGGAGTGATGGCAGGGGGGAGCAAGTAGCCGACCTCATACTGCAGTCAAACCTCTGTCTTCTAAACAATGGTAGAGCGACTCGTGTAGATGACCAAACTGGTAACATGTCATGTATAGATCTATCCTTGTCATCTCCCGATATACACACTAACATCTCTTAGGACCCATATGACGACTCGATGGGTAGCGATCATTTTCCAATCTGTCTTTCTTATGCACGCGGCGATTCTCGGCCTCCTCCACCACCTAAATTTAACTTTAAGAAAGCAGATTGGGGGTACTACTCACAGGTCGCCAATCTAGATATATCGGGAGATAACATTGACGAGAAAGTTTCACACCTACAGACTTCCATTGTACACGCAGCTGAGGCTGCTATTCCCAAGACATCTACAATTCCAAACAAGCATAGAGTTTCGTGGTGGACACCAGATTGCCGACAAGCACTCACAAAGCGCAATAGGAGATACAGGATTTTTGAGAAAGCCAACAGAATCAAACTTTATTGCCTACAAAGCAGCTAAGGCTGAGGCAAGGAGGACAATTAAAGCGACAAAACGGACTAACTGGCGTAGTTTTGTGTCCACGGTGAATCGCTCCACCCCACTAAGTCAGGTCTGGTCCACCATAAATGTACTAAACAACAAGTACACCCGGTCACCAATCACCACACTTGAGGTGGCCGGGAATGTAATTGACGATCCTGTGGATATTGCCAATACTATTGCCAACCATTTTGCCCAGGTAAGCAGCTCAGCAAACTATGATACTCACTTTCTCCACCATAAACATACGGCTGAGCTGCAAAACTTAGACTTTGCCACGGAAGACGGAGAGACCAGCTACAACTCCAAATTTACGTTAGATGAACTTCTCCTTGCCCTTAAATCCTGTAAAGGCTCCAGTCCCGGTCCATCCACCATTACGTACGGTATGATCCAGCATCTTACTGAGGCCAACCTGAGTAAGCTGTTAGCGGTGTACAATGAGATTTGGGCGTCTCGCACGTTCCCAAACTCATGGCACTACGCGCACGTCATACCGATACCTCGCCGAGACGGTCGCCTTACGAGTCCCAGCTCGTTTCGACCTATTGCGCTAACTGACTGTCTATGTAAGGTCTTTGAACATATGGTAAATAAAAGGTTACTTTTTGTTTTAGAGTCGAAGGGTGTGTTAAATGATGAACAGAGTGGATTCCGTAAATACAGGTCCACTCTGGATCATTTAGTGCACCTGGAGCATTGCATAGCCGAGGCTTTTGCCAATCGCGAATTCATGATAGGAATTTTTCTGGATATTCATAAGGCTTATGATATGACCTGGCGAAACGGAATACTACGTAAACTCTACGCTTATGGTTTAAGAGGTAATTTGCCCATTTTCCTTCAGAACTTCCTTACTGACAGAGTGTTTTCTGTCAGGTTACCCTGTAATGTAACTCCGGACATATTTGTCCAAGAGAACGGGGTACCACAAGTAAGTGTGCTTAGCCCTACTTTGTTCAGTGTTGCCATTAATGACATTCTGTCGTCTGCTTCCGTCCCCAGGACGATTAGATACTCACTCTATGCTGATGATTGTGCAGTGTGGCACTCTTCCCGCAATGCACAATCCTCGGCACAGCAGATTCAACTGGCACTTGAATCTGTTCAGCGTTGGGCCCTGGAGTGGGGATTTAAATTTTCCGTCCTTGAGTGTCTCGGTGTTGTTTTTACTCGTAAACTTAACGTACCTCCTTTGCATTTAACTTTAGATAATCAGCCGATACCTTTTCAAAATTCAGTCAGATTCCTGGGTCTACATTTTGACAGTAGGCTCAGTTGGAGAACACACATTAATCATTTGCTTGCTTCTTGTAGTAAAAAAGTAAACGTCCTTAAGTTTCTTTCCGGTAAATCGTGGGGAGCAGACAGAACGTCTTTATTGATGGTGTATAAGTCCCTTATCCGTTCTAAGCTTGACTATGGCTCACAGGTGTGTGGGTCGGCATCGGATGCCGTCCTCCGTAGACTGGATGTACTTCAGAACGTATGCTTGCGTATATGTCTCGGAGCCCTTCGGTGTACTCGTGTGGAGCAGTTGGAAGTGGAGGCTAATGTGCCTCCCCTCCGTCTACGACGTGACCACCTGTTATTTTCTTACGGTATCACCACCCACCGTAAACGCTCACTTGGCCTTCCGACCTGTCGGATCCTCCTACAGTGGGAATACCTGCTGTATGCGGCCCTCAAGCCAGTGGCTGTGAGGCTTCACTTCCTCTGTGAGGCGTTAGGGTACGACCTTTCTAATGGGGATCAGGTTTTAACGTCAAAAATAGCGCCCTGGGAGTCACTTGCCACCACATTCAACACTGACTGGCTCCCCGTTGCAAAGTACAAGGCGCAGGAGGTGGAGGTATGACAGTTGTTCCGGATGATCCTCATTAGACACCTAGCGTCATTCCACTTGTACACCGATGGCTCTAAGATGGATGAATGTGTGGGTGCGAGTGTGTGGTCTACGGAGTGCCGCATCCGTTTTCGCTTGCCCCCCCCATACGTCTGTATTCACTGCTGAATTATTTGCCATAGATCAAGCTATAGACTTTGCTTTGCGTTCAGATCACAACAGTTTTGTCATTTTTTCGGACTCTAAGTCAGCCCTTCAGGCAATTCATTCATGTAGGGCTGATTCACATGAGGTCCTGGGCCGCATTATCAATAAGCTGCATACATGTGCAATAAGCTGCATACATTAATGGCAACACTGATCTGGGTGCCTGGTCATTGCGGTATTTACGGCAATGAGCAGGCTGACATACTAGCTAAATCAGCTGTAGAACTCGAGGAGACTTGGGACGTTCCTCGTGAGCTACAGTCTAGTCTCTCTTTCGGAAAGAAATCAGTTAATCTTCTGTGGCAAAGTCAGTGGACCGACCTGGCAATTCCATCTGTCAAAAGGACCATATGTGATTGGTCCAGTTCCTCTCGAGGAAACAGACGGGAGGAGGTCGCTTTAGCCCGCCTCCGCATGAATTCCACCCTAATAACACATATGTTACCATATATTAACAGACAATTTCCACCGCGTTGTACCACCTGTGACGCGGTGTTATCTATTAGTCACATCCTTTTGTCCTGCAGTAGGTATGCTAGGGAACGTACCTCTCTGGCTGCCTACTGTAGGACAAATACGCTCCCTTTCACACTTGATTCTGTCTTGGGTGATGGGGACGTTGGTGTGACTAATAAATTGATGACTTTCCTGAAAGAGACCAGATTACTCAGAGAGTTGTGATTTATTTTATGAACTTGGTTGTGGTTTCCTTATTTATTATCTTTTTTTTTTTTTTTTTAATAGGGATATGGTTTTTGTACATATGTAAATACGTCAATACACTTTTATATATTTGTGAACCGCAGGAGGAGGTTACATTTATGTAAATGTGTATTTATTTTTTTTTTCCTTTTGTTCAGGGCCAGTAAATTTGATTTTTTATATATATATATATATATATATATATATATATATATATATATATATATATATATATATATATATAAATTTGATAAGTATTTGATTATTTTGTAGTAGAATAGTAATGAGTCTACATATGATGTATAGATGGAAGTATTTGTCCTGGTACTATCCATGTATACTGATGTATTCTTTATTACTTATTATGTTTCATAATCATGAATAATAACTTAATATTGGTATGAAATAGATGCAAATATTTCATATCATTATTATGGCTTTCATGATTATCGATTCTTGCTGGCCTAATGCCCCTTCAGGGTGATGGCCAAAAAAAAAAAAAAAAAGACTCCAGCAGTGTTCATCATGGCGAACATGCTACACTTTCCTCGAGGCTGCGACTGTACTCACTCTACATCAGGGAGGAAGCAGACAATGGACTACGGATTACTTTGAATAGGCAAGTGGCTATGATTATTTTTGTTTGCCACAGACAAACAATAATGGTGTTTTGCTGCAACCCTTATCTTGAAAGCACTAAAGTGGCGAGCCCCAGAGATACAAAATAGTGATGATGCGATTGCCTCCATAATGTAATAGATAACAATTAATTAAGCAGCCAAATGTGAAGAAATATTTTGTTAATTATTAAATCAAACCTTAATATAATTGAATACCAGTATTTAATTTTATGTGTCCCATCCGATATACATAACTGCCTTCCTCCATAGGCCGTATCACCGTGTTGCTGAAGTCATGGGCATGACAGTGAATGCGGTGCGGAAGATGGTGCAGCGCAGTACCAAGTGTCAGCCTGGAACACCGACTGTACCACCACCACCACCAACCCCACCCGTCTTCGACAACTTTACCATCGGTGCCATTCGCTGCAACATCCACACTAAATTTGCTGCTAGAGAAACATTCACCATAGCAACCCTGACAGAGGACCTAAAGATGGCAGCCATCATCCCGGAGGGAACCTCATATACATCAGTGTGGCGACTCCTCCTTAACATGGGATTTCGCTACAAGACATCTCAGCAGAAGATGTATGTGAGGAAGGAGTCCCTTGATGTTGTATGCTGTCGAATCAGTGCTCTCCGGGCACTCAAACGCCACCGACAGGAAGGCAGGCAGGTGGTGTACCTGGATGAGACGTGGTTCACCACCAGGATGGGCCACAGCATGGAGTGGGTAGACGGCACTCAACCTGTCACCAGCACCAAATACAGCCGTCAGGTGCCGCCTGGGGAAGGAGAGCGCTTTGTGGTGGTCGGAACTGGGACGGCCGACGGTTTTGTCGATAATTCGTTTCTATGCTTCCCTACCAAGAACACTAGTGGCGATTACCACGGGGAAATGAACGGCGAGCTGTTTCTCCACTGGCTGACATCGCAACTCCTGCCGTCATTGACTGAGCCGTCAGTACTGGTCATGGATAATGCCCCTTATCACAGCCAGCTGACGAAGGAGAGTCGCTGTCCCACCATCTCCACGAAGAAACCGTATATTATAATATGGCTGGAGCAGCACAATGTACCCTTCCCACCAAACGCCACACGGCCTGAACTGCTCCTCATTTCAAAGCAAAACAAGACAGAGCCACAGTACAAAGTCGACAACATAATACGCTCATGGGACCATGAAGTTGTGAGGCTGCCACCCGCTCATCCCGAGCTCAACGCCATCGAGCAGGTGTGGGGGTGCCTGAAACGCCACGTACGCTCCTCACTACACCATTTCACCCGAGCAGACCTGCAAGCTAGGCTGGAGGAAGCGAGGCTGTGTGCAACTGGAGAGGTGTGGGGTAGTGCGGTCAGACGTTCCCAAGCCTTCGAAGAAGAGTACTGGGCCACAGACAACATACATGAACGAGTGGATCCCATCATCATTAACCTCGAAAGTGATGATGAGAACGACTTGTTCCTGGATAGTGAGGAGGAGTAAAATACTTATGAATTGATTTTGTTTCTTTTGTCCACCCGTTACATATATGCTTCATTTCATTTACAATGATGTATTACTGAAATCTGTCCACAATATGCCATAAAGATAACAATAAGCCTACGCTGAGTAACCCACTCAGCATCGGTGTAGACTGGGATGTAATCATGATATTGGGTGCTTTATGATAATACTTGATTACGATACTGCTTAAATCAAACATTATACGACAGTTCTGAGCTATAATCGATAGCAATTACAAAATAGAATTAACCCATGGCTGATGAGGACCACATAACACCTTATATACATGGCGCACCATTCCACCACAAAACTACACCACTCCTCACTTCTACCGAACCAATGCTCTCCTATCATGCCGGGCATTATCAGCCCCATTCTACCCTACTCTCGCTCTGTTATGTGTCACTATCAATACAAATATACCAACTATAGTAACACATATTGCATGCGTCAATTACATAATATATCATTATATAGGCTATAAAGAATGTGCCAATGATTGAAGTTTCGACCATGGTTTCGAAGAAAGGGAGGGAGGGAAGGAGGGAGATTGTAGGGGTGGGAGTGTCCCGTGTGGGTGGTGGGAGGAGCCTGTCTACTGACGTCACTTACGTGGCAGGTACTACGTTTCCGTAGTATCGTTCGTATCCTTGTCCTTTATTTTGACATTCAGCCTCATTTCTCAAGGACAATTGCCTTAATTATTTCATTTACGTACTCCACTATGCTGCCAAAAATTAGCGCAGGGTATGAAACACACTGTGGCCAACTATCATACTGATCCAACTGTTACTTACTACGTTATTCTCAAAAAACGATGCGACATGGCCTCTGAAACCGACAGTAGTGAGTTATCACATGTCTTAATCCTTAGACATGGACAGTATTTCAGCTAACCATCTTGGCTCAATATCTATGAACAGTTCTACTGCTTCAAGGAATATCCAAGCAGCCCAAAATAATTTGTATGTACTCAAGGTATTCAAACATTTAAGAATATCTGAACAGCTAAAACTCATATTGATACTCAAAACTAGACGAAGACGATTGGTGGAGTCTAAGGAATTATGGAAATATGATTTACGAGGAAGTTTCTTACATGATGTTTCCCCTACATAACCGTTGGTCTCTCTCTCCCTCTCTCTCTCTCTCTCTCTCTGGGGGTGGGGGGGTTCAACCGAGATGTTTTGGTAATCCTCTGCTCAAAGGCGAAATCAGTACCTCCACGTGCCCCACCAGGTCGACATGAATCGGCGAGACGACAAATTAGTGCTTAGAGGTCAAATTATCGCTCTACGTGATAATGGCCTTTTCATCAGGGCAATAACGCATCAGCTTGGCCTCACTACAAAAACTGTGATGAAGTGGATAAAGAGATGGGAGAAGAGTGGCAACCTTCAGGACCAACGTGTCATAAATCTTCTGTAGTACTGAAGTGTAATACTGATAATGAATAATTGTGAACAATAGCTCCCCATTACTGTATATTCCATTACTAATAGAAACTAAAACTAGTTTTCGGTCCCTATGGAAGATTTCAGAGAAAACAGCTCTATAGAGGGGCGTAGTAAGGGGAAGGAAGGGGGGGTTGCAACTTTCTCGAGCATCAGTTTTTGGAAGGGTGGCAAAATTGCATCCTGAGTATATAAACAACTTTTCCATTTTACTTTTTAACGTAGTATAGGTGACTAATGTATAGTATCTGCAACATACGGTATGTAAAATAGTAAAAATTGTTATGCAGTATTTCCGTGGCCAGATATCCCCTACACTACATTCACAATTACTAGTGGCTGCCAGAGCCAGTGGGCGGCGCACGCACGGTGGCCGATGTTCACTTCGCTTCTTCTGTTGCTTTTTTCACGTCCACATACCTCACACCTGAGTATTCATCAGGCTTAGTAAATACATGATTTACATACAGTATACAGTAAAATGTTCCTTGATGCTTTCCCAGCCATTGTTTGCTGAACTTTTTCTTGGTGTTTCACAAAATATCAAATTTTGGTTAAGTGATACATTGTCCACACTCTGTGTGTGTGTGTGTGTGTGTGTGTGTGTGTAATTCACCGGGTCGGTCAGGATCACTTGATGGTCGTGATCGTCAGCTTTTACCCTCCCGGAAGGGAGCTGAGAGCTCATATAGTCCGATCTAAGGGCAAGGCTGTGACCTTCACACACGCACACACCCGTCCCCTTGCTCAAGGGGGAAAGTAACCACCCACTTCGTCAGTGAAACTTTTCGCAACCTGAGCGAGGCGCGAACTCCCGTCTGCCAGTTGGCAAGCGAGAGCGTTACCACTGTGTGTGTGTGTGTGTGTGTGTGTGTGTGTGTGTGTGTGTGTCTTGGTGTCGGTGTGTCTGGGTGTGAGTGTGTCTGTGTCTAGTTGTGTGGTTGTGTGTGTGTAATCACTTGAAACTCTTTGTTTGGCATAAGGGCGAGAATCACAGAGTAAGGACATTGGAAATGGGACTGTTTTGGAATGTGTGTGGCATGCATGACGTAGGCTGAATAGTGAATATTATGATTAAAAAAATTGTTTGCGTGAGGAAGCTTGTTGATAACATATATAGCTGGTATGGTCATGAAGAGAGAATGAATCTTGATAAGGTGGTGAGAAAGTAATTTCGACTTTGAAAGTGGACGGTTTTGATGTTGTAGTTGTCGTTGTTGCAACCCCAAATTCATCTCGTTGCTATCCCAGTGGAAAACAGAAGCTTCTGCCGGTCGCTTCTGTAAGTCTTTGGTTGAGGTTATATTGAAAGACTGTGTTCCAACAGTGTTGTGCATGTGCTGCATAAATGTGTTGCGGTGTGGGGGAGGGGAGGGCTGCCTTGCAGTGTGGGAAGAGTAACTTATTTGTGAGTTGTATTTTGTGTCGGTACCGTAGCATTGAACCATGGTGACCACGTCGTAGTCTGACTATACTCAGCTTTTTTTTACGGAGGCGAAGATGCATTTGACAGGTTGGTGATGACTGACTGAATGCGACATGTCCGAAGAACATCGTTGTATTTCAAATAATTACCTCGAAATCTGATACTACCTGGTAATTCTTTGAAATACAAGGATGTTAATCGGACACGTTGCATTTACCCAATCATCACCAACCTGTCAAGTGCATCTTCGCCTAAATAGAAAAAAAAAAAAAAAATGAGTATATGTGTGCTCGTGTCTCTCTGGGTAGGGTACAGTATTTTCTGAGGCGTATGTGTCTTGTGGTGGTTCACGAAAGATGCTGTTTGGCTAAAGGGTTTGCATGGCTGTGGTGGGCAATGGCTATGTATTTATGCACTGTATGTGTCTGCTGGATGATCTGTGATTTGTATTGCTGGGTGGAGAAAGGGGTATGCGATTTCTAGTGTTGGACAATCTGTGATCTGTATTGTTGGGTGGAGAAGGGGGTATGTGATTTCTAGTGTTCTATGATCTGTGATTTGCATTGCTTGGTGGTGAAGGGGGTATATGATTTCTAGTGTTCGATGATCTGTGATTTGTATTGCTGTGTGAAGGGGGTATGTTGCTGAGATACTCTGTGTCGTGTTGGGCAATTGTTCGTTTGTTTACTTTTGGCTGGCGGTGATGCAACATGAAATTGCAAGGTGGGATGGATATTGAGCTGAAGCAATTAACTGTGTCTCATATTCACATGATCTTTGAAAATATATTTGCATCTTCATGAAAGTGATCAATAATTATGATTATGATAGAAACTGTACTTAGTCTTAAGGCTTTGTTTTGTGTTTCATGGGGCTTATTCACGTCAGATTTGTCAGACCAAAGTATGCGGATTACACACACTTTACAGGTTTAATACATAGTGGGCTGAATTACACTCTTTCGTCTCCTTGACTCAGCTAACTCTCTTCGACCTCTGCCTGTCTGTCTGACTGTCTGTCTACACACACACACACACACACACACACACACACACACACACACACACACACACACACACACACCACTGTTCCTCTGAATTCTTGGCTTGCATCTCTCTCCCGTTATGACGAAAACGAAGCACTAGCTTTGCCACACCCTCACCCGCTCTATAATGCAACAGTTAACTGGTAAACTGCCTTTCTTGTATACGACTGGTTATTTGTTGAATGTCTTAGTATGTCTTTTTCCAGTGCTTAGTGTCCCGTTATTTCAAACGCATTGTGTCCAGGCATCTCAGTGGAATGGATATTTGTATGTACTGGAAGGAACTGACAGGATTTTGATTTATGATGGTCACATACAAATCAGTCCTACTCATTCTAGAACGACACTTCAATTCTCATCTCTTGATGTTGTTGTTAGGAACCCTGGTCTGTCTGGCCGAGCAAAGCCATGAACCGCAAGCAAGCAATCGCTTTTACAGGGCTGTCCCACGCAGTGATGGGGTGAAACTAGGATATCAGGCCTTGAACTGCATTTAGTCTTGCTACGCCACTAGCTTTATAGGCAGCAATTTGTTTAGTACAACAATGTTGCCGTTGTAACACTATTTTCTATCTATCTATCTATTGCCAGACCCTTTAATCCCGTAAGGGATGGCCACAAACAAATCGCTTCCATGTCTCCCTGTCCCCCTCCATTTCATTGCCCTGCTCCCTGCTCACACCCCACTCTCTCATATACCTCTCCACTCCATCCCTCCATCTCATCTTTGGCCTCCCTTTCCCTCTCCCCCCCCTCCACCTCAATCATATACACTCTTCTCGTCAGTCTCTCACTCCCCATCCTCTCCACATGGCCAAAGCACCTCAGTGTGTTTCTCCTAACGCTTCCTATCACATCCACACTACAGCGCTCCTTCACATCCTGATTTGTCAATCTGTCTCTCCACGTGACTCCACATGATCCTCTTAAATAACTCATTTCCACTGCTCTCACTCTTGACTTCTGTCCGTCCAACAATGTCCAAGCTTCACTTCCATACATAATGTTTTTCCCAACTGGACTTTCGGCGTTGATTTATATTTGTGTCTTATTTAGTAATAGCAAATATTTTCTTGTTAGAAAGGACGGGAGCCCCTCGAAGAAACACCGAAGCTGAAGATGCTGCTATTGTTGCAGCAGCAGAGGCAACACCTCTTACGAACGCGGTGGCCATAAGGGACAGTCTTCAGTTAGAGGTGTGTGTGCTGAATGTCAGGCGAATGTTGTATGACGTTTATATACACCATACAATTCCAGCAATGAAGGGATGCCTGACACAACAGCACAGAGCGGGGAGGTTAGACTTTGGTTAACGCTGCTCTCCTGAAAACCTAGACTTTTGGTCGCAAGTCATCTTCACGGATGAGAAGTGTTTCTCATCCACCTCGCATGGAAATATTCACCGCTGGAGGAGAAACAACACCAGGTATATGATATGACCATTTTTACTACTGATGAAAAGCCCTCCAGATTCTGTCCTCGTTGCAGTCATCTGTTTCCTGTCCACCTCTCTGTTACAATAATTAACCAATAATCAGACATTCATGAATGGAACAGGTCAATTATAAGACTGTCTTCCGCTGCCTGCATCCCCCTCCGTCCTTGATCTCTAGTTTTTTAAAGGCAATATGACCAAGCGTCTAAAATAATCAGGATCCCTTATTTTGGTCTTATTCTGTTCAGATTGTCCTGGAAAAAAATATGATTCCTTGTCGTCTTCGCCTCTGTTTTTTTTGTTTAATGACATTAGTGAAAAAAAAAAAATTGTGATCAGTTCTAAATAATATAAGGATAGACAGGGGGACATATCATCAACTAGTATTCTGTCTAATGGCTGGAACAATAAAAAATGTAAATAGATATTTCTCATGCAGATACGAGAGGGTCAACATTTGTGAGGAGGAACAATCGGGTCACGTTATCTGTAACATCTGGGGATACCTGACTCTATATGGCCTGGGTGACATGTTAAGCATCGATGGATTTACCGCTGACCAAAAGGTCCATATCGTGGAGGAACGCTTCCTGCTATCTTTACGGGCAAAGGGTTTCCCGTCCCCAGATGGATCTGTTATTTTCATGCATAATCGGTG
>NC_136980.1:23240178-23250321 GCF_032717465.1 Coenobita brevimanus
CTCTCGTATCTGCATGAGAAATATCTATTTACATTTTTTATTGTTCCAGCCATTAGACAGAATACTAGTTGATGACATGTCCCCCTGTCTATCCTTATATTATTTAGAACTGATCACAATTTTTTTTTTTTCACTAATGTCATTAAACAAAAAAAACAGAGGCAAAGACGACAAGGAATCATATCTTTTTCCAGGACAATCTGAACAGAATAAGACCAAAATAAGGGATCCTGATTATTTTAGACGCTTGGTCATATTGCCTTTAAAAAACTAGAGATCAAGGACGGAGGGGGATGCAGGCAGCGGAAGACAGTTTTATAATTGACCTGTTCCATTCATGAATGTCTGATTATTGGTTAATTATTGTAACAGAGAGGTGGACAGGAAACAGATGACTGCAACGAGGACAGAATCTGGAGGGCTTTTCATCAGTAGTAAAAATGGTCATATATACCTGGTGTTGTTTCTCCTCCAGCGGTGAATATTTCCATGCGAGGTGGATGAGAAACACTTCTCATCCGTGAAGATGACTTGCGACCAAAAGTCTAGGTTTTCAGGAGAGCAGCGTTAACCAAAGTCTAACCTCCCCGCTCTGTGCTGTTGTGTCAGGCATCCCTTCATTGCTGGAATTGTATGGTGTATATAAACGTCATGCAACATTCGCCTGACATTCAGCACACACACCTCTAACTGAAGACTGTCCCTTATGGCCACCGCGTTCGTAAGAGGTGTTGCCTCTGCTGCTGCAACAATAGCAGCATCTTCAGCTTCGGTGTTTCTTCGAGGGGCTCCCGTCCTTTCTAACAAGAAAATATTTGCTATTACTAAATAAGACACAAATATAAATCAACGCCGAAAGTCCAGTTGGGAAAAACATTATGTATGGAAGTGAAGCTTGGACATTGTTGGACGGACAGAAGTCAAGAGTGAGAGCAGTGGAAATGAGTTATTTAAGAGGAGCATGTGGAGTCACGTGGAGAGACAGATTGACAAATCAGGATGTGAAGGAGCGTTGTAGTGTGGATGTGATAGGAAGCGTTAGGAGAAACTCACTGAGGTGCTTTGGCCATGTGGGGAGGATGGAGAGTGAGAGACTGACGAGAAGAGTGTATATGAGTGAGGTGGAGGGGGGGGAGAGGGAAAGGGAGGCCAAAGATGAGATGGAGGGATGGAGTGGAGAGGTATATGAGAGAGTGGGGTGTGAGCAGGGAGCAGGGCAATGAAATGGAGGGGGACAGGGAGACATGGAAGCGATTTGTTTGTGGCGATCCCTTACGGGATTAAAGGGTCTGGCAATAGATAGATAGATAGAAAATAGTGTTACAACGGCAACATTGTTGTACTAAACAAATTGCTGCCTATAAAGCTAGTGGCGTAGCAAGACTAAATGCAGTTCAAGGCCTGATATCCTAGTTTCACCCCATCACTGCGTGGGACAGCCCTTTAAAGGCGATTGCTTGCTTGCGGTTCATGGCTTTGCTCGGCCAGACAGACCAGGGTTCCTAACAACAACAACATCAAGAGATGAGAATTGAAGTGTCGTTCTAGAATGAGTAGGACTGATTTGTATGTGACCATCATAAATCAAAATCCTGTCAGTTCCTTCCAGTACACACAAATATCCATTCCACTGAGATGCCTGGACACATTGCGTTTGAAATAACGGGACACTAAGCACTGGAAAAAGACATACTAAGACATTCAACAAATAACCAGTCGTATACAAGAAAGGCAGTTTACCAGTTAACTGTTGCATTATAGAGCGGGTGAGGGTGTGGCAAAGCTAGTGCTTCGTTTTCGTCATAACGGGAGAGAGATGCAAGCCAAGAATTCAGAGGAACAGTGGTGTGTGTGTGTGTGTGTGTGTGTGTGTGTGTGTGTGTGTGTGTGTGTGTGTGTAGACAGACAGTCAGACAGACAGACAGAGGTCGAAGAGAGTTAGCTGAGTCAAGGAGACGAAAGAGTGTAATTCAGCCCACTATGTATTAAACCTGTAAAGTGTGTGTAATCCGCATACTTTGGTCTGACAAATCTGACGTGAATAAGCCCCATGAAACACAAAACAAAGCCTTAAGACTAAGTACAGTTTCCATCATAATCATAATTATAGATCACTTTCATGAAGATGCAAATATATTTTCAAAGATCATGTGAATATGAGACACAGTTAATTGCTTCAGCTCAATATCCATCCCACCTTGCAATTTCATGTTGCATCACCGCCAGCCAAAAGTAAACAAACGAACAATTGCCCAACACGACACAGAGTATCTCAGCAACATACCCCCTTCACACAGCAATACAAATCACAGATCATCGAACACTAGAAATCACATACCCCCTTCACCACCAAGCAATGCAAATCACAGATCATAGAACACTAGAAATCACATACCCCCTTCTCCACCCAACAATACAGATCACAGATTGTCCAACACTAGAAATCGCATACCCCTTTCTCCACCCAGCAATACAAATCACAGATCATCCAGCAGACACATACAGTGCATAAATACATAGCAATTGCCCACCACAGCCATGCAAACCCTTTAGCCAAACAGCATCTTTCGTGAACCACCTCAAGACACATACGCCTCAGAAAATACTGTACCCTACCCAGAGAGACACGAGCACACATATACTCATTTTTTTTTTTTTTTCTATTTAGGCGAAGATGCACTTGACAGGTTGGTGATGATTGGGTAAATGCAACGTGTCCGATTAACATCCTTGTATTTCAAAGAATTACCAGGTAGTATCAGATTACGTGGTAATTATTTGAAATACAACGATGTTCTTCGGACATGTCGCATTCAGTCAGTCATCACCAACCTGTCAAATGCATCTTCGCCTCCGTAAAAAAAAGCTGAGTATAGTCAGACTACGATGTGGTCACCATGGTTCAATGCTACGGTACCGACACAAAATATAACTCACAAATAAGTTACTCTTCCCACACTGCAAGGCAGCCCTCCCCTCCCCCACACCGCAACACATTTATGCAGCACATGCACAACACTGTTGGAACACAGTCTTTCAATATAACCTCAACCAAAGACTTACAGAAGCGACCGGCAGAAGCTTCTGTTTTCCACTGGGATAGCAACGAGATGAATTTGGGGTTGCAACAACGACAACTACAACATCAAAACCGTCCACTTTCAAAGTCGAAATTACTTTCTCACCACCTTATCAAGATTCATTCTCTCTTCATGACCATACCAGCTATATATGTTATCAACAAGCTTCCTCCCACGCAAAACAATTTTTTTAATCATAATATTCACTTATTCAGCCTACACGTCATGCATGCCACACACATTCAAAACAGTCCCATTTCCAATGTCCTTACTCTGTGATTCTCGCCCTTATGCCAAACAAAGAGTTTCAAGTGATTACACACACACAACCACACAACTAGACACAGACACACTCACACCCAGACACACCGACACCAAGACACACACACACACACACACACAGACACAGACACACACACACACACACACACACACACAGTGGTAACGCTCTCGCTTGCCAACTGGCAGACGGGAGTTCGCGCCTCGCTCAGGTTGCGAAAAGTGTCACTGACGAAGTGGGTGGTTACTTTCCCCTTTGAGCAAGGGGACGGGTTAATGTGCGTGTGTGAAAGGTCACAACCTTGTAGATCCGGACTATATGAGCTCTCAGCTCCCTTCCGTGAGGGTAAATGCTGACGATCACGACCATCAAGTGATCCTGACCGACCCGGTGAATTACACACGCACACACACACACACACACACACACACACACACACACACACACACACACACACACACACACACACACACACACAGAGTGTGGACAATGTATCACTTAACCAAAATTTGATATTTTGTGAAACACCAAGAAAAAGTTCAGCAAAGAATGGCTGGGAAAGCATCAAGGAACATTTTACTGTATACTGTATGTAAATCATGTATTTACTAAGCCTGATGAATACTCAGGTGTGAGGTGTGTGGACGTGAAAAAAGCAACAGAAGAAGCGAAGTGAACATCGGCCACCGTGCGTGCGCCGCCCACTGGCTCTGGCAGCCACTAGTAACTGTGAATGTAGTGTAGGGGATATCTGGCCACGGAAATACTGCATAACAATTTTTACTATTTTACATACCGTATGTTGCAGATACTATACATTAGTCACCTATACTACGTTAAAAAGTAAAATGGAAAAGATTGAGACATTTATATACTCAGGATGCAATTTTGCCACCGCCTTCCAAAAACTGATGCTCGAGAAAGTTGCAACCCCCATTCCTTCCCACTTACAACGCCCCTCTACTACTAGAGACTGTTTTTTCTCTGAAATCTTCCATATGGACCGAAAACTAGTTTTAGTTTCTATTAGTATGGAATATACAGTAATGGGGAGCTATTGTTCACAATTATTCATTATCAGTATAACACTTCAGTACTACAGAAGATTTATGACACGTTGGTCCTGAAGGTTGCCACTCTTCTCCCATCTCTTTATCCACTTCATCACAGTTTTTGTAGTAGAGGCCAGGCTGATGCGTGTACATTGCCCTGATGAAAAAGGCCATTATCACGTAGAGCGATAATTTGACCTCTAAGCACTAATTTGTATCGTCTCACGCCATGATTCATGTCGACCTGGTGGGGCACGTGGAGGTACTGATTTCGCCTTTGAGCAGAGAGAGATAACCAAAACATCTCGGTTGAACCCCCACCCCCAGAGAGAGAGAGGAGAGAGAGAGAGACCAACGGTTATGTGGGAAACATCATGTAAGAAACTTCCTCGTAAATCATATTTCCATCTAATTCCTTAGAGCTCCACCAATCGTCTTCAAATCCTAGTTTGAGTATCAATATGAGTTTTAGCTTGTTCAGATATTCTTAAATGTTTGAATACCTTGAGTACATACAAATTATTTTGGGCTGCTTGGATATTCCTTGAAGCAGTAGAACTGTTCATAGATATTGAGCCAAGATGGTTAGCTGAAGTACTGTCCATGTCTAAGGATTAAGACATGCTGATAACTTTCACTACTGTCTCGGTTTTTCAGAGGCCATGTCGCATCGTTTTACGAGGAATAACGTGAGTAAGTAACAGTTGGATCAGTATGATAGTTGGCCACAGTGTGTTTCATACCCTGCGCTAATTTTTGGCAGCATAGTGGAGTACGTAAATGAAATAATTAAGGCAATTGTCCTTGAGAAATGAGGCTGAAATATGTCCAAAATAAAGGACAAGGATACGAACGATACCACGGAAACGTAGTACCTGCGGCGTGAGTGACGTCCAAGTAGATTGAGCTCCTCCCACCACCCACACGGGACACTCCCACCCCCGCTCCATCTCCCTCCTTCGGCCTCGCCTCCCTCTCTTCGGAAACCATGGTCGAAACTTCAATCATTGGCACATTTTTTATAGCCTATATATATGATATATTATGTAACTTGACGAATGCAATATGTGTTACTATAGTTGGTATATTTGTATTGATAGTTGACACATAACAGAGGCGAGAAGTAAGGTAGAATGGGGCTGATAATGCCCGGCATGATAGGAGAGCATTGGTTCCGGTAGAAGTGAGTGAGTGAAATTGTAGTTTTGTGGTGGAATGGTGCGCCATGTATATAAGGTGTTATGTGGTCACTCATGCAGCCATGGGTTAATTCTATTTTGTAATTGCTATCGATTATAGCTTCAGAACTGTCGTATAAATGTTTGATTTAAGCAGTATCGTAATCAAATATTATCATAAAGCACCCCAATATCATGATTACATCCCAGTCTACACCGATGCTGAGTGGGTTACTCAGCGTAGGCTTATTGTTATCTTTATGGCATATTGTGGACAGATTTCAGTAATACATCATTGTAGATGAAATGAAGCATATATGTAACGGAATGGCGTGGACAAAAGAAACATTTAAATCAAATTCATAAAGTATTTTACTCCTCCCTCACTATCCAGGAACAAGTCGTTCTCATCATCACTTTCGAGGTTAACGGCTGTGATGGGATCCACTCGTTCATGCTATGTTACGTCTGTGGCCCAGTACTCTTCTTCGAAGGCTTGAGGCACGTCTGACCGCACTACCCCACACCTCTCCAGTTGCACACAGCCTCGCTTCCCTCCGAGCCTAGCTTGCAGGTCTTCTCGGGTGAAATGGTGTAGTGAGGAGCGTACGTGGCGTTTCAGGCACTCCCACACCTGCTCGATGGCGCTGAGCTCGGGATGAGCGGGTGGCAGCTTCACAACTTCATGGTCCCATGAGCATATTATGTTGTCAACATTGTACTGTGGCTCTGTCTTGTTTTGCTTTGAAATGAGGAGCAGTTCAGGCCGTGTGGCGTTTGGTGGGAAGGGTACATTGTGCTGCTCCAGCCATATTATAATATACGGTTTCTTCGTGGAGATGGTGGGAAAGCGACTCTCCTTCGTCAGCTGGCTGTGATAAGGGGCATTATCCATGACCAGTACTGACGGCTCAGTCAATGACGGCAGGAGTTGCGATGTCAGCCAGCAGAGAAACAGCTCGCCATTCATCTCCCCGTGGTAATCGCCGCTAGTGTTCTTGGTAGGGAAGCATAGAAACGAATTATCGACAAAACTGTCAGCCGTCCCAGCTTCGACCACCACAAAGCGCTCTCCTTCCCCAGGCGGCACCTGACGGCTGTATTTGGTGCTGGTGACAGGTTGAGTGCCGTCTACCCACTTATGCATGGCCCATCCTGGTGGTGAACCACGTCTCATCCAGGTACACCACCTGCCTGCCTTCCTGTCGGTGGCGATTGAGAGACCGGAGAGCACTTATTCGACAGCATACAACATCAAGGGACTCCTTCCTCACATACATCTTCTGTTGAGATATCTTGTAGCGAAATCCCATGTTAAGGAGGAGTCGCCATACTGATGTATATGAGGTTCCCTCCGGGATGATGGCTGCCGTCTTTAGGTCCTCTGTCAGGGTTGCTGTGGTGAATGTTTCTCTAGCAGCAAATTTAGTGTGGATGTTGCAGCGAATGGCACCGATGGTATATATATATATATATATATATATATATATATATATATATATATATATATATATATATATATATTTATATATATATATATATATATATATATATGTATATATATATATATATATATATATATATATATATATGAATATATATATATATATATATATATATATATATATATATATATATATATATATATATATATGTATGTATACATAGCCTATGATTTCATCATCCATTGTATAATTCTAACTTATGATACAGTTTTGTTCATGATTGCATCATCCTTTGTATGATCTTAATGTACAGTATGCTGCATGTTTGTTCACGATTCGCCACGTAGCTTCCATAGTGACCAGGCTTGCATGTTCTACCTAACTCCCCCCTTCTCCCCCTTATAGTAGAGTAAGTCGTTCTTTCTGTTGTTCAGAGTATTACTGTCATTTCTTCCTCCTCTATGTCTTCATTTCCGCGTCGTTCTTACAAGTTGAATCAAGCTCTGCCAGCCCCTATATAATGAGCTCAGTCTCTGCATTAGTTGCCACTTAGATCTACTCCTCATTCTGTTCACATCTCTGTCCTCCCCTGTACAGTATATTATTATTTTTGTGAGTGCTCAGGAAGTCTCCAGCCATCTAGCTGCTGTATAATCTGAGTATAAGTGTTATTACCATTTTTCTAGTACTGTATAGCCTGAGGCGTTGGTTCGTGGGCCTGGTGAAGTTTTTGTGATTCATATTGGTTCCATACTGTCAGCCAGTATTAGTAATATTTTGTATCTGTAATATTATATCTTCCTTTAACTGAGCATTATCCGGTTTTCTCATTTTATTTGGGCTGACTTAGATAAATTTGCTCTTGCTAAATTCGTGTTAATAGAGGCTATTGCAGTTAACCATATATGTAACCTGTTTTGCCATTACATTATCCTTATGAGTCCTGAATGTTTAGCTGTTAGTTTGAGCATTAAACTTTAACTTGTAATTTTACCTAAGTCTTGTTTTGAACCTGGAACTTTGCGGGATAGTAGTGATTTTATTATTCTCACGAAGTGTTCATTATCTCTCTCTGTTTCGTAACAATGTATATATATATATATATATATATATATATATATATATATATATATATATATATATATATATATATATATATATATGTGTGTGTGTGTGTGTGTGTGTGTGGGTGTGTGTGTGTGTGTATATATATATATATATATATATATATATATATATATATATATATATATATATATATATATATATGCAAACTAACCACAGGAGAAATGAAAGAAGCGACAGTGAGTACTTACGTATATTACATCTTGAGACAGAGTGAGACAGAAACTTAAAGGGTAGAGGTCTTTGATGCACACCCGCAGCAGGTAGTGGCACACAGAACAATGGATGACCTGAGTTTTTACCTGCAGCTTAACTTATGGTCACCTGCAGCAGGGAGTGGAACACAACAAAGGATAACCTGAATCTAAAAATGCATGTAACAAAGGAGAAGGGATTAGGAGGGGAGGAAAGGGGAGTGGGAGGGAGGGGGAAGGGGGAGGGGATGGAGGGGAAGGGGGAAAGGGAGAGGGGGGAGGGAGGAGGGGATAAATACTGCTGCTTAACTTAAGACCTAGAGGATTAATGCTTGGTGTGTCCCACACAGGTGTGACTACACCACCAGGAGATGACAGGGAACAATCACGTGTTAGTCTGGGGGATACTGCTTTAAAATTAATTCAGTTAATATTTTATCACACTTAAAATGACCATAGCTCATGTTTACATTCTTTTCATATGTGCCAGAAATTAGACAAGATTCTATTACATTTCTTTCATCTAAGCTTTTTGATCTTGCTAGAATCTTGGAGCCTGTCCAGTCAATATGGTGATCACTGGATGCTTTGTGCTGAAATAAACCACTACTCTGTTGGGCTGTCCTTACGCTGTATTTATGTTGTGAGATTCTAGTTTCCAAATCTTTTCCAGATTGTCCTATGTAAAATTTGTTACAGCTTTTACACGGGATTTTGTAAACAACGCCTGAATTACTGAAAGGGTTGCTCTTGATGATTTTTTTTTTTTATGGTGTTCTCATATTTGAATACTACTTGTACATTGAGTTTCCTCAGTATGTGAACAACATCAACAAAATTTTCATGGAAGGGGAGGACAAGGGTTCTTTGAATGTTCTGGCGATCTGACTTATTTGTTTTTCCTTCAAGGAATCGTTTCTTTGCTGTATTGTGGCACTGAGTTAGTATCCTTTGTGGATATTTTAGCTTCTTTCCAATACTCTGAATCATTTTTAGCTCATCATCTAAAAATTCTGGGTCTGAAATTCTATATGCTCTTAGGTACATGGATATGAACACAGATCTTTTTACATTAATATGATGGTTTGAATATTACATGTGTTTTCATCGACCTCAATATTTGTAGGTTTTCTGTATACCTTAGTCTTCAAAACATTTTGGTCCCTGATAACTTTTACATCCAAAAATGGCAATTCATTATCCATCTCCATCTCATGAGCAAACTTAATCGACGGAACTAACGAATTTAATTGCAGGAGAAATTCATCAATGGGAAGGCTGTTAGGCCAGAAGCACAGGATATCATCAACATATCGGAGCCAAACTATGTTTTGCTCCTTTATGGAGGTCAGTAAATGTTTATCAAAGTATTATACGTAAATATTTGCCAGAACTGGGGAGAGGGGATTACCCATGGCCATACGAAATTTTTGTGTGTAAAATTTACCTTCAGAGGTAAAAAAAAAAGAGTTCACAATGCTAAGTGTTACAAGGTCTCCAAGTGGCTTGTAACACTGTTGTCCCCTGTTGTAGGCAGTATATCTGATTCATTTGTACAAAACAATGAGGATTTGGTAACAAAATTAAAATCTCTAAATGTCATGTACCCCTGCAAATTAGTAAGCTTTGATGTTAAATAATTATTCACAAATGTCCCTGTTGATGATCTTTTAACTTTCCTGCCAAGCATTCTGGGTAGTAACACTGATAGTATTCCCTCTGAAAACATTATCAAGCAAATAAAATTGTGCATTGTGAACTCTTCTTTTACCTTTGAAGATCATATATA
>NC_136980.1:23250421-23335421 GCF_032717465.1 Coenobita brevimanus
TTTCAAAAGGTTCCTAAACTACATAGGAAGATCTGAAAGTAGCGATAACATAAGGGGAAAATCCGTTATCGGTGAGGACAGGGCAATTCTTCTGGCTCAGACTACAATAGATTTCTGTCTATCTATATACCTAGGCTGCTTCCCCCAAGGAAAGGGAGGTAGCCGAGACAGGACGATTTCCCCCTCCCCATTTACTCATCCATTCAAACTACATTCATTCGCATCTTAGCCCCAAAGTGGAGAACGGACAGATCCTCACCGCACCACACCGCACAAGTGTCAACTGCGCAATGCAATCAGTGACATCCGCAGCAGGGTCCGACAGCAGAACTGGTTTACCCCTGCCACATCATAACAGACCCATCCCTTTACCCGCACCTGACCTGACTAGCTGATCAGACCAAATGCGGGAGAATATCCCCTCAGGGCTGCGTCATCACTTATTCATTCACAATTTCTCTCCATTTATTTCTGTCATGCACAGCCACTCTTCCCTGCTCAACAGACATCCCTCTCGCATCCAGCACTCTCTTCACACTGTCCATCCATCCTATTCGTGGTCTTCCTCTCAGCCTTACACCTCTTACATCAGATCTAGTTATCTTTTCTACCAATTGCTCGTTATCCATTCTCTCCATATGCCCAAACCATCGCAACACCCTCTGCTCAAATCTACCAGCCATCTCCCGAACAACTCCAGTTCTCCTTTGCACTTCATCATTTCGCACTCGATCCATACGCGTCACTCCACACATACTCCTCAGACACCTCATCTCCATTACATTCAAACTTTTCCTCTCTGCTACACCCATATTCCATGTTTCAGCCCCATATAACGCAGTCGGTACCACAACTTACCCTCCATACAGCCTTCTCATTACATCCATTCACAAGCAAACGACATCTAAACACTTTTTTCGTTCCTCTCAGCACCTTTCTTACTTCATTTATTCTAAGCTTCACTTCTGCATCTATTCTTCCATCCACAGCAAGATGTGAGCTGAATATTTAAAACACTCTACCTCCTCAAGCAACTCGCCATTCAAAACTATATTCATCCCCCTACCATCTAACAACCTCGTACACTTCAGCACTTTACTCTTATTCTCATTTACTTTCAATTTCTTCCTTTCACACACCCTTCCAAATTCCTCTACCAATTTTCTCAATCTCTTCTCTGAATCAGCCACCAGTGCAGTATCATCTGCAAACAGCAGCTGCTTCAGGTTCCACTCTCCACCATCAACATTTACCAGACTCAGACCTCCACCAAAAACTCTTGCATTCACCTCCCTTACAAAACCATCCACGTAAATATTAAACAACCAAGGCGACATCACACATCTCTGTCGCAGCCCCACTCTCACGGGACACCAATCACTCACATTATTTCCCACTCTTACACACGCTTTACTATTTACATAAAAACTTTTCACCCCTTTTAGTAACCTACCATCAAGTCCATACAGTCTTAAAACACTCCACAAAGCCTCCGTATCAATTCTATCATACGCTTTCTCTAAATCCATGAATGCCCCAAACACATCCTTGCCTTCTGCTACTTTTCACACACTTGTCTCACAGCAAACACCTGATCCATGCATCCCCTCCCTCTCCTAAAGCCACACTGCTCATCACCAATCACTCCCTCTGTACCCTCTCTAATTCTCATAATTAACACTCTACCATAAACCTTACCTACAACACTCAACAGACTTATACTCCTAAAGCTAGTACATTCATACTTATCACCCTTGCCTCTATACAACGGGACCACAAAAGCACTTGCCCAGTCAACTGGCACCATACCTTTCACAAAGCACACATTCAACAATCTTACTAACCAGACAACTATAGTCACTCCACCACCCTTCAGGCATTCCACAGCACACCCATCCATACCTGCAGCTTTCCCTGTTTTCATCTCCTTTACTGCCTTCTCCACTTCCTCCTTCGTGATCAAAGAATCATTCAACTCTCCCAACACATTTATTCCTTGCACCCTTCCATCCGCCAGAATCTCAGCCACCCTTTCCTCCTCTACATTTAACAATCTTTTAAAATACTCTGCCCATCTCTTCCTTACTGCACCCATCTCAGTTAACATCCTCCCATCCTCTGCTTTTACTCGTTCTTCCTTCCCAGACTCTCCCTTTCGCACCCTTTTCATCTCCTTCCAAAACATTTTATTATTCTGTTGAAAATTCTCTGTCAGCCGCCTACCCCACCTCTCATCTGCTGCCACTTTAGCATCACAAACAGCCCTTCTCGCACCTATTCCTCTTTTCCTTATACTTTTCATATGACATCTCATCCTTCCTCTGCAGCCACACTTCATATGCACGTCTCTTCTCAGCCACTGCCATACTTCCTCGCACCACCATTCACTTCCTTTTCTTACACCACCACCCACACGTCTCACACCACATATCTCATCTGCATGTCCCACCACAGCACTCTTAAACAACTGCCATTCCTCCTCCACACCCTGCCATTTTTCCTGATCTTTCACTGCAGTGTCCACTCATCTTTCAATTTCTCCTGATACTCTATCTTTTCTCTCTTTTATCCAAATCACTCACTCTCAAAACATCCCTGCCACACCTAACCCTCCTAGCTCTCACCCATCTCTTACCTACTCTTAACTTTCCCTCCACCAGGTAGTGGTCAGACATACCTCCACCCTCCCCTCTCAGAACTCTCACATCCAACAATCTTCCTCTTACATTCCTAGACACAACCACAGTCCATGAAAGCTCTCTCAACAACCCTTCCACCCTCCTGTCTCACCCATGTATACTTATAAATATCTTTCTTCTTAAACAGCGTATTTCCAGTCACCATCTCTCGCCCAACACACATCGCTATCATTCGTTCCCCATTTTCATTTCTTCCAGGCACACCATGCATACCAGCTACACCTTCAACTGCTACATTTCCCACTCTAGCATTCAGATCTCCCATCATTACTACATTCACATTCGCTCCAAAACTCTGCCGACACTCATCAACATCATTCCAGGAAGACTCCCTCTCTTCTTCCTCCCTTTCACTACCAGGCCCATATGCACTCACAAACACCCACAACTTACGTTCAAATTTCGCTTTCACCCACATCAGTCTCGATGACACCTCCTTCCATTCAGTCACACACTGTTGTACTTCCGGACTCACTAACAAGGCCACACCTTCTCTTGCCCTTCCTCTATCAACACCTGACAATCTTCCATTCACACTTCCAAACAGACTCACCCATCCCTTTCATCTTCGTTTCACTCAAAGCTAACACATCCAACTTTCTTCTCACAAACATTCTCCCAATCTCCTCCCTTTTAGCCTCAATCGTACTACATCCACACACATTCATAGACCCAATCTTCAGGGTACGGGGATACCTCCATTCCCGATCCCTTTCTCTGGTCTGTCTCTTTTTAGGAACTAAAAAACAGAGGAGGGGGTCCCTAGTCCCCCTCACCCCGCCCCTTTTAGTCGCCTTTTACGACACGCAGGGAATACGGCGGCAGTATTCTTCCAAACACAACCTGGCCGCAGAGTAGTAGTACCACCCCATAGTGCGGCCAGATTGTGTCCTCCCCCCTGTGGCGGAGGGGACACAATAGATTTAAGCTATATATATATATATTAGTGTAACAATAACCTTACACTGGAAATGGAGCGAAATTTTATAGTACGCTCTTCAGTACGAGAAATCGTCCCTTATGTGAATAATATCGTCCGTCAGATGCAAGAAGTGTACAGAAAACGTCATATAATGAAAGGGTTAATGGCAGTGTATAAAATGGTATTCATTTACACGGTTATTTCTACAAGCAATATCAATATTTAAAGGGCATAAATAACATACAACATAATATTAATCCCTTCACTATGATGAGGTGTCAGTACATTTATTGTTGCTAACTCTAGATATTTGAATGCATTTAGGAAAGACCTTTTGACATGAAGGGATTAATTAGGTATATTTCATCCATATGGTTCGAAAGACTTCGCCTATGTAATTCGTTTAGAAAAAACAATAATATACTGAGAAATTAATAAAACAATTTGTTAAGGAGCAACACGTAAAACAAATTGGTATGGAAGATGGGGCAGAGAGTGGTGTTGTCAAATCCAAAGTTACAAATACCGCTAAACTTGTTTTCACAAAAAGCTAGAATGACACTAAATAATTTATATATCCAGAAAATCATTAAACGAGGGCTTATAATCACTGGATTATCGCTGATATCTTGCAAAAGTGTCTTATAATACAGCTGGATTTCGGTAATACCTCCGGATCTAGAATAAAGACACTAAATTTGCAACAGTATTAGGGATTCTCTGTACCTGACGATAATACAAGCACTGATCTCTAACCTACTTGCCAGTCACCATGATGGCTTATTATCACTACAATACAAAAACTGATCTCTAACCTACTTGCCAGTCACTATGATGGCTTATTATCACTACAATACAAAAACTGATCTCTAACCTACTTGCCAGTCACCATGATGGCTTATTACCACAATAATACAAACACTTATTTCTAACATGCTAGCCAGACACCATGATGGCTTATTACCGCCGCTTGGCAACTGAGTCGACTGATTGGCTTACCGTACGGCAGACTACTCAAGGACCCGTTTTCTCGACGGCTTAGGAAGCTCCCTAACACCTTTTCTTAAGCGATTTATTATGTTTCGTACACCCTACTGTCTTCGTCTGTGGTATGTAAAGCCTTGCAGTAACGTTTTATTCATCCATATTCAAAAAGAAATCGCAAAGGGAAGAGGAATTTGGAAGCTTCCTTAGCCGACGAGAGTACGAGCCAAGGTCAGTCGGCGAACAGATGATAAGACACAAGTCTCCTACTCCCCAGTGCATGACAACAAGTTGTTTGTAGTCTATTCTTGCTGTTGTCACACGATTTCATTCCACCTGGGAGAGCGCCCTAACACTGAAGGAGTTAATGAACGATATAGCAGACCCTCCGGATCGACAACTCTCTCTTAAGCTGAGTACAATTATGAGATAGCCACAGTATAACAACTTCCTTACTCTGATTGAAGGGCTAATGATGATGTCCGTTTGATATTTTATTCCAGCTACCGCCAGACGATTTAATATGGCTTAGGGTGAATAAAGGTGATGGATATTCAAACAATGTGCTGATCGTGTTCTCAGTTTTCCTGTAGCTGTTAACCTTTATTGTAAAAACTCTTTCAGATAACATTATTGCCCGCCTTTAGAAGGTGGAGCGATAATGTTTTAGCCTGCCTCTGTGTGTGTGTGTGTGTGTGTGTGTGTGTGTGTGTGTGTGTGTGTGTGTGTGTGTGTGTGTGTGTGTGTGTGTGTGTGTCTGCCTGTCTGTCTGTCTGTCTGTTCCCATTTCATCTCATGAGGGGCTTGAGCTATCAACATGAAACCTTCTGGGTATCAAGATATGGCCAAAATCTTGGACTTGACCAACAGCATATTCTGGCGGGCGATTAGCATTCGGCTTCTGAATAATTTCCTTCCATTTCATGATGAAAATAACAGCACAATTTAATAAATCCGATGAGACAGTTGCTCACCATTTAATGTCTTCAATATTAGACCTCTGGGCCGGTATTTATAAAGCTCTTACGTCCTAAGGATGACTCGTAAATAGTTATGAGTGCCCCTAAACACAGGAGAAATCTTAAGACTATTTATAATAACACGAAAGCGCTGTGGCTTCTCACATCTCGGGGCCCAGTTAGGAATGCTGGGCAGCTGTCACAAGAGCATACGAGTTTCACATAAGCGAGAGAGGAGGCATGATGGCAGTCTGACAACAACTCTGAATTCGTTGCCCAGGACATTTGTGTGTATGCAGACATTTGTGATGTGTAGAATGATGGTACACACACACACACACACACACACACACACACACAATTTCCAGGTGGTCTGCTATCTTGAGGCAAAGGTGTTGAATTCCTTAATATCTTGTATTTCGTTTCCAGTACTCTTGGTGGGTACCTTATCTACTCTTTTGATCTCAGATAAACCTGAATGTTGTCTGAACCACATAATTATTACTGAACAACCCAGGTTTTCCGCCATAACTGACTAGCTGCTGTATGGCACTTAAAGATGTTACTTTAGAATCTGGTAACCATTTCTATTGCTGGTTATATTTTCTTATCAAAATTTTGATGAGACCAATAAAATTCATTGATGATTACTGGGCGCTGAATTAATAATTGAGATACAACAGGCAGTCGCGGTTGTGATGGTAACAAACCATCTAGTCCACGTCAGTACTTATCGCGTGATGATAACACTTTAGAGATAACTATGATTACCTGGCTCCAACACAGCAGTAACGGATGCATGTACTGCCCCAGGTGCTGAAGTAATAACTTCAGGACGGATATCTTAGGGTAATTTTGAATAACAATATTTAAGCACGAGTTTATCTTCAACTGTTATGGAGCTAATATTACTGAGTGCCTCGTGTGTGGAAAGTTTCTGTCATAATTTAACCACAGACTTATAAGTGTATCTCCGTTACGGTTCACAATTGGACTCATGTTGGCACACCAATTTTTTTTTTTTTTTTCAATAACATCCCAGGAATC
Source organism: Coenobita brevimanus (assembly GCF_032717465.1). NCBI lineage: Eukaryota > Metazoa > Arthropoda > Malacostraca > Decapoda > Coenobitidae > Coenobita > Coenobita brevimanus. Next base: position 23,257,033 of record NC_136980.1, read on the forward strand.
TTCTGAAGTTGGTACTTATGTTATGAGTCACCATGTTCGATACGAGTATGCATACATTCATACATAACATAAACATACAGTAACTTTATCTGTCTATGCACTCATCTCTCTCTCTCTCTCTCTTTATATATATATATATATATATATATATATATATATATATATATATATATATATATATATATATATATATATATATATATATATATATATATATATATATATATATTTATATATATATATTGTATACATACCGATTATCTGAATCAGCAGTTAATCTTAACAGCTTCTGAGCCCGACCCTCAGATTTACCAGTGTCGACTCATCATTTCGTTTCCTTAGACTTCGACCAACTGCCGATGACTTTCTGTTGCGTATACGTTCGTAGTTTTCAAAAACCAAATTAAAATACCTTCTTTGTACCAGCACTCCAAAATGGTGGTCATCATTTATTGGTGGTCATCTCCATGGAGGTACTGAGCAGTGCTGCCAACTGACAAAACTGCTAACTGTAACAATATATTTTTAAATCGAACTCGCTTAAATGCCGCCATCGGAGGCCTCTGCTCGATGTCAAAAGGCCAGAAATTAGTCATAACTCAGGAACCGGTGGCCCGATTGGACGTGAAGTTGTTTTATTCGTCAAGTTAGAGCATTTTAACGGTACCTTGCTCTAACCAAAAATGCGCTTCGTTGCGCCGTTTTGGCTGTTACGGTAACGAACAAACCAGCAATGGGTGAGTGAGTTTGTGGGTGGATAGGTGAATGGGTGTTGTGGGCAAGAAATTTAGAATTTAGACAGTTTATTGAGACAAACAGTTATACATACATATACGTATTCAGGTACATCTATATATTAAATTATCATCTCAAAAGGATGAGGAGGCAGAGCTACTCTTCACCCTACTCCGAGATATTACATACTAACATAAGAACATAATGTACTTTTCACCCTGCTCTGCGATATTACATAAGAGCATAATGTACTCTTCACCCTACTCAGATATTTTGTTCAGTTACTCTTACATCACAATATAGCAATGTCTACTTAAGTATGTGTTTGATGTTTTTACAATTCAATATACTTCCTATTTTATCGTTATTAAACATCCAAACGACTTGTTCGGTCACTGAGTCTACAGCAGGATTTCTAAACTGCGCTAATTTTGAGCAGTAAAGTACATAGTGTTGCAGGGTGTGGGCTCTGGGTTCATTACACAGTCTGCAGCACGTTTTATGATCTGGCGTATCCACTCCAAGCTGCCACAGATATTTATAGCCTAACCTCAGTCTAGTGCATACAGAATCTTTCCACTTATTTCTATATTTTCCATATGTGAAGTGGGTTCTCAGAGCAACGATAGTATAGTGATACATAGTTTCACTACTAGAATGTTGCTGCTCCATTCTCTGATTTTCCTCTTGACCTTGTTTTGTTCTTATTATAGTTTTAATCTGTTTCAAGGTTAGTTGGCATACTGCATCTATGTCTTCTTTTTCTGCTGCACTCTTGGCTAGGAGGGAGGGGTGGGTGAATGGATGGGGTGGGCTGGTGGGTGGGTAAGTAGTAGGCAGGGTGGATGGTATATATTGTGAGTGGATGGTAGGATGGGTGGCAGGGTCCGGGTTTTGTTGTTGGTCATTATAATAATACAAAGGACTCACACAAAATCACTCCACTTCCAGCCTAGTCATCTTACCAACCCTTTCCAGCATTACCTCCCCCACCTCTCCCTCCCACACTATCCCAGCCCGGTTGTTGTTGTTGTAGAGTAACTCCAGTCTCACTGCCCGAACAGACCCATCAACCACAGTCAGGCAACTGCCCCGCCACAGCAAGGCACAGGGAAGCATGTAAAGTTTTGGTTCCTGAATGGACTGGGTATTTGGATCTCTCCACCAAGTTAACAGTGGCACCATTGTAGGCTCGGCAGCATTGTAAATGGTTTCCTGGGTTACAGGCAACCATTAGGCTTGTCACTCAGTGTAGAGCCAGATGAAGTGAAACGAAGATTAATGGAATGTAAGAGGAAAGATGAGAAACAAAGGAAGAGAGGTAGGCAGATACAGTACTAAAATGAGAAAGGTGAAGGAAGAAGCAGAGAGCACTACAGCAAATCAATGGATGATGCACGCCACCACCTACTTGACTGGTATATCAAGGTAATATTCGAAGTGGCTGGGGAGAATTCATAACACGTCTTCCTTAGGAATTCCTTCTGTATATTATAGTCCGGTATCCTCTTGCTTGTTACTCCTGCATGTCAATATTAAGCGTTATAATGAACACACAAGGGAAAACAAATAGCTATCATGTAAAATAAATCGCTATGGAAGATGTGCTACGAAATCTGCCACGTCACTTGGAATATGGCGTTAATCTCAGGGTACATGAACAGTTTGCTGAGACGACAACGCTTTTGTTGACTGTACGGCAGCCTAAGTCTATGGTAACCAAGCAGTGTAGTAGTGTACAATTATGCTGGTCAGTAAGAGTTCTCAAGACCACACTGTCATACTGCTAGTCTCCCTGTTGTCATAGGATTCCAGGAGTGCTCACCTGTTTTATATAATCACTAATCCCTTCAGTCCGGTGATGTACTGATAATTCTATATTTGCTACCTCCAGGTGATATCATTCAACTTAGACGAATTAACGAGGTTTGATACAGCACTGATTATTTCCTTGATACAAAAGGTCTCTCCTAATTGGAACAATTCGTATGAAGGTAGCAAGAAAGTGAATGAATACACGGACTGAATGGATTAAAATGTGTTTTTCGAGTGTCTGGTCCTGCAGTACGAGGTGGACTTATGAAACCTGTATACAGAGCAGTGATATATGGATCTTTGTAGAATGTGCAGAACTAAATATTGATTCACTTCATTATGATTAATACTGGGACGGCGAGCAATGACTAACAAAACCCAGTGATGCCATCGTTGAAACTCTTCTCAGTGTATGGTGAGAGTTTGATAATTGTTCAATTGTTCAGTTTAAAATAAGGGTGATATTACTGTCCACCACTGTACATAAAAACTGCAGTATCAAAAGGAAAACTATAGCAATCATGAAGGAGCACTGAGTACTGCCTGACAGTACTGTGCAGCAAGCGGAGGACACTGAACACTGCCTGAGAGTATTATAAAGAGACAGAGAGGAAAGAAATGGGTACTGACTGAGAAAATATTTTCAGTGAGATAGCAGAGCACTCACTACAGATAGTGCTTTATATTTAAAGACTAAAGTTTACTGTGAACTTATTACTGCCTGTCGCTTCAGGCAGCGGGAGCGGCATTGGGCGTGCATGCTGTCAGGTGCTGGCCAGGGAGGGCGCCCGACTGGTGGTCGCTGATATCAACCTTCAGGCGGCCAAACACACCCTCACTCTCCTTCCTGGTGAGTCACTCTCCTGTCTGGTGAGTCACTCTCCTGCCTGGTGAGTCACTCTCCTGCTCACTGCGTCACAGACTATCCAGAGGTAAAGTTATGTCTGCATGATGCGCAGTTGTGTTCAGTGTAATACAATGGAGAAAATGATCAACATAAGTAAAAGTCTGCTAACATATCTGTCTGTCTGTCTTAACAAGTCTACCTACATTACCTAAATATAAATCAATAAACAAAGAGAGAGAGAGAGAGAGAGAGAGTAAATTAACCTGTTGTTGGTAGGCACAAACATGTACATAACTTAATTTTGTGCACATTGCTTTACTTGAATGAGAAGAAATGGTCATGTTTGAACTTCCCAAGCACTGGAACACAATATTTTAGTGATTCATGTCACTCATTTGAGAACGCATTAAGCTAACACTCCCTTCCCTCCCTATAATCCTCTCTCTCTCTCTCTCTCTCTCTCTCTCTCTCTCTCTCTCTCTCTCTCTCTCTCTCCATCAAAACCTTAGTGTGAATTAAGCTAACCTAACAAACCTGAACAAATACAAGTTCTCATCTCACTACGCCACTTCACTTTCTTTAACTAAGGGCACTCTGACAAAAACATGATGATAAATATCAGTTTACTTATCTTACTGCCTGTTGACGTGGCATAAGGTGGCAGTTATTCAGCACCAGTCAAGTGGTCTGTTAATTCCATTAGCGATCTTCATATCCTCTATAGTTCCTTCACCTTAACTTGGCACAGATTTTTGACCTTCTGTGGCTTACATTATGTTGCTCAGTTGCAGAAAATGACAGTGCTACTCCTCCTTGTCCTTTCCATAGTAATTCCTCGTGACTAGCAACATATTTCGGTGTTAATCTAGTGTTGTTGCAGCTCAACATTCAAGAGGGATAGTAAGTTTTAGGCCAAGTTACAGTAAAATGAGAATTGTTTCCCCAGCAGTATCTCTCTCTCCGTACCTCATGGTTAGAGCTGACATGAGATGAAAAGTCATTAAATAATCACATTCACAGATATAGGTATGTTATTGTTTTTATTTCTATAAGATTGATAAAAAAACAGGATGTTACATACTATCGTAAACAATGTTAGCCCCACATCCCGTATCAATAACTACTTCACGAATATTCAATGGTGCGGGTTGCCAGGTCATTATGTTCTTAAAAGTAATGCATTCCAGCACCTCAGTTTAAGGAATATAATCAATATAAATTAATCCTTCACAATCGTATGAAATAATTAACAAAATATTTACAGTCTTATCAGCAGCAGTACAGTGTTAGGTGAACAAGCAGTTAAGTTTATGGGATCATTAGACAATCAGTCATTGGTCACAAATCAATATTTGTTTTTCAGCTTTTACAAAGTGTTCGAAAATTTAACCTTTGAGCTGTGACACGTCCTCTGCATTTATAACAGTTACAATATACTCAGTTGGGGCCACTCACCATCCACTCACTCGATGTAGTGCTACTTTGGATGTCTACCCCTCCCTGTCTTCCTTCCTTCCTCTTCTGTCATTCTTTGCTTCAATCAATCCTCTTCCTTCTGCCTACGGGTGACTTTACACTCCCTCTTCTGCTTTCTTTCCTTCATTCTTTCCTCTTCCTATTGCCTATGGGTAACTGTACACTGCGTGACAAGCCAAAAGGTTTCCTGTACACCAGGAAACCATTTACTACGCTGGATGGTAACCATATAACCAAATTGTAACGCCTGGTGATTTAGCGGGTAATTAAGGCCCTTCAATCGGATTGAGCCGATGAAGGTCTATATCCAAGGGGTGGTTGGGGTTTATTGCTCACGTAATGCCACTCAGGGATGAGTGAGGCCGGTCACACTCATCTTAAATGTCAGGACCAACTTGCCTAGCCCAGGGTTTCTACGCTCCTCATGGGGCGACACAGGATTGGATGATGGAAGGATGGACAATACACTGAACTCAATAAGAAAAATATCAATACAACAAACATCACCGGCCTGTTCCCTGCATCAGACAATCCATACCGTATTTATAGATGAAGAAGAAAACAAAAGCATTGCATTTTTATTAACATTGCTTATTTCAACTTAATCTTCCCACTCATGGCTTTTACTTCAGCTACATAATTACTTTGCGTGGCACCAGATTTTTTTTTTTTCCAAAATACGCTGTGGTCATTGGTGATGTTCTTGTTTAACGACTATTTATGAGCTTACCATTTTTTTTTTTTCATTTCCAGTTTTTGAGCCACTAACGGGCAGAGGTTATCACATCAGTTATTTCTTCCATCTGGAGTCCAGGAAGCCTTAATATGAGAAATGGGGCGGGGAGGGGGAGATAAATGCTAGAAAAAAAAAAAAAATTGTAGCTATGAAAAACCTGTGGTATAAACCTGAAAACTGTAGCCCTCCCCTGCAAGCACTGTGCACTTAACAATCTGTTCTTTGAATTTAGATCATTGGTTCTTAGTACAAGAGTTGCTGGTAGACTAACCAAGCCTCACATACCAAAACTTACTTGCGATGTGAACAGGAAAACTGACTGAGAAGGTTTGAAAATAAAAATAATAATAATAATAAAGGTATTGTAGTAGATGACTTATTCTTGCAGTTTTTATCTCCTCCCCCCCCACCCCTTATCATAATTTGACTTTCCTAGGCAACAGATGGAAGAAAAAATGTGATGTAAATTACCTTTGTCTGGGAATGGCTCAACATGTGACAAAAGAAAGAAAATTTTTCGCAGATCACGAAAGGCCGTTATGTGAGTGGAAGTCCATCGTCGCATATTTTGGACACACACACACACACACACACACACACACACACACACACAGTCTCTAGCAGCAGACCAAATAGCTTAACAGTTGCACTGAAGGCTATGGATGGGAAGACAAAGAACAAATGAAGAAATAATTATAAAGTTCAAGGGAAATGCTTTTATTTAATTCTCCTTGTATAAATTATATATTACACGTGTTGCTTGAGGCAATGAACACAATAACGTTTACTATTTACCATGGAGATTCGACTTTTTTTTATTTATTTATTTTATTTTTATTTTACCCAGGAACATTGTGAATGGACTCAGGAGCGCTCAGAATAAGTGGATAATATTTTTTTTCTTCTCTCTCTCTCTCTCATAATTCCCCGAGGGCTGTGGCTCAGGCTGCTTACTCTGTAGCTGAAACAGAATATAACAATAGCATCTCAGTGGAGCCAGTCAGTCTCACAAGTGGTGCAGTATGCTCAGTTCTGTTTTCTTTGGTGCTGTAAAGCAATATGGTACATTTACTTATTGCCCGAAGAAGAAAGTTGGCATTTTTCCTAATGTATATGACAGTAAGCATTCTAATGAAATTCTTACTGTGCCTCATTGTTGCAGTCCTGATTTTGCATTTAGATACGTTCAGGCGATACCCATTTAACATCCTAATTGGAATCAAAAGTCACTATTAACGCCAGTAGTCTTGAAACTGAGGGCAGGGATTACCCTTCCCACATCCCGGTCGAAGTGGACGTTCACACCTTCAACGTAAATGGTAATCTTGAAAGGGTGAGAGAGCACCCCTTCGTGTGGGTAGACGCAGCAAACAGTTGGTAGCACTGACTTGTTTTATATTTTAAATATTGAAAAAAATAACAATAAAAACAGTTTCGAAGGTTCATATATAATATAATCCCTTAATGTTAACCATTCTTACCCCTTTAGTTATTAAAGACTGGCATTTGTTCTTGAATACTCTGTTAGTATGTATACCATACCTGCACCATTGGGAAAATTAGGTGACAGACATAGGTTTAAAGTGGTTCATGCAGTCAGTTATAACCATACTTATACGCCTTGGCTGGGCATACCGATTTTGAGTATATTCCTGCCCCTAATGCTTGTTTTAGTCAGTTTCCCACCCAGATTGCCGAAAACCCCCAAGTCCCCCCAAATCACTTGGGAAGGGGGGTTAATTTGAAAACTAATTACGGGCACCGAAAATAAAAATCTAATTCGTTCAAATCACACCAAAATACACCAGAAAAATAAATTGCCAAGCCAAACAAAATAGTGCGGACTTGTAAAAGTTTACCGAACGCAAACATGAGGCTTCATAATTCAAACTAACTGGCCGTGAACGAATCGTCTGTTTAAACAGTACTCGGCCATTCTTTCCTTTAGGAATCATTTCATGAACTAATCAAACTATTTATAAAAGTATCATGCACCATATCTGAAAACAGCATGGCAGAAATACTGAAAAATATAATGGAAGTGGATATAGTATCTCATCGTTGTTTTCGTCTCGTCGTAAACTAACCATCTCCGGAGAAGTGAAGTCTTCTAAACGAAAAAATATTAAACGCTTATTTTTTTCTATACACTATATTTTTATCTATTTATCTATCTATTGCCAGACGCCTCAATCCCGTTTGGGGTGGCCAAAAACAAATCGCCTCCAAGTCGCCCTGTCCCCCGCCATTTCACTGCCCTGTTCCCAATTCACACCCCCCTCTCTCATATACCTCTCCACCCCATCCCTCCGTCTCATCCTCGGCCTCTCCCTCCCTCTTCCTCCCTCCACCTCACTCACATACACTCTCTTCGTCAGTCTTTCACCCTTCATTCTCTCAACATGGCCAAACCACCTCAGTGTGTTCCTCATAACGCTTCCTATCACATCCACATCCACACCACAACGCTCCTTTATATCCTCATTCGTCAGCTTGTCTCTCCATGTGACTCCACAGGCTCCTCTTAAACAACTCATTTCCACTGCTCTCACTCTTGACTTGTGTCCTTCCAACAACGTCCAAGCTTCACTTCCATACGTTAGAGTTGGTATCACAATACTGTCATTTAGTATCTTTTTCACTTCCATGCTCACTTCCCTGTTTCTTATCACTGCTTTCAAAGAACCAGCAACCTTTCTTCCCTGCTGTACCCTTTCAAGCACTTCACCCTCCAAACCTCCATCCTTACTCCCATCATACACACCATATGGCCCTTCAAATTTTACACACTTTTCTTTGCACAAGGCTACTATAATATGACGACGGGACATGTGAAGGGGTGCTATGAGACTCCCCGCGGATTCCATTACTACACTGGGATAATCCTCTCGCGTTCACCGGGGAACGCTCTCCCTTTTGTGCGTTAAGTTTACCAAAAGTTACGGATAGGACAAGGTAAACGCCTGCCCACAGTTTATGAATACGACCGTAAGTTCTTCACGACACAAACATCTTGGCGTTCATAAAACATTTCTTTTAATTGCCATTTGCACCTGAGAATTTTCTGGTAGGCAGGATTTTGGTGTTACTTGTAACATCTTGTAATACATCCTAATAAAGAACATGTGCATTATTTCCTTGTCTCCGGCAGCTGGGCAGCAGCACGTGGCTGTGGCCATGGACGTGAGAGACAGGAGGAGTGTGGAGGACGCCATGAAGGCAGCCCAGGACCAGTGTGGCGCCCCGCCCTCACTGCTAGTCAACTGTGCCGGTGTGCTCACCTTCGCTCCCTTGTTAGAGACTGATGATGACACCTGGCAGAAAATTATTGATGTCAATCTGACGGTCAGTTCCAAGTTGTGGCAATCAGATGAGTGAATGATATTCCATGAATAAATGGTAACAGAACATGGAAGACCATAATGAAGTTAATACTGTTACACAAATTACATTGAGTCTTATATAACTGTCATCTTGAACTCCGCAGGGAATTTTCTTGGTAACCCAGGCTTTTGCAACATCACTGCTGGAAAATGGGAAGGATTCCAAGGGTGCAATAGTGAACATTGCAAGTATTGTGGGGAAAATTGGCTATCCCCATACGTGTGGTTATAGTGCCAGCAAAGGAGGAGTTATTACACTCACCAAGACATGTGCTGCGGAACTCGCGAGGTAGATAAACCATATACACTAAGTATTCAGACAATGGACTGATCATGGTTTCCATAAACAGTTTCTGCTTTGATGTTGGTAATTATTTCCCATATATATATATATATATATATATATATATATATATATATATATATATATATATATATATATATATATATATATATATATATATATATATATATATATATATATTGTGTGTGTGTGTGTGTGTGTGTGTGTGTGTGTGTATTATGATTCCTCCATACTGAAATGTAAGTTACTGAAACTGCTTACCATTTCAGCAAAGCCATTCGCGTAAATTGTGTGTTACCTGCAGTGATTGACACACCAATGGGAGCAATGTTACCTGACGAACAACAGGAGCTGTTCAAGCGGCTCGCACCGTTGGGTAGACTTGGCCGCCCTGAAGGTTAGTGCAGGCAATGAGTTAGTTGGTAGGGCGATGTCGGCAGTTGACTGGTGGCTGGATTTGTGAGGTGATAGTACTTAATCAGCCAGGTGTAGACGTCTGACACCAGGAGGAAGAGTGGTTGGCAGGGCGAACTGTCATTTTTGTTTTAGGCTTCACTAGGCGCTTTATGTACAGATTCTTTTGTCCATAGTTCTGCTGTTACACAGACTAAATATATTCACATTATACAAATGAACACAAAATTAGTTGGAGAACAGAAGTGTATTTTGAAATGTTTCATCTGATCTAACTAAATGATATAAAACGAATGAAGTCGAATGACTTAGAAATTCCCATGCAATCATTATATTCCTTTACTTCTGATACGAATGTCGAATCAGATTAATAAAGACAGAAAGCTCATGAAAAGAATTTACGTGAATCCAGCTGTATTATCAGATTTACGGTAATACCGATTATAAACGTAAATGGTACCTCTTTTTTTTTTTTTCACCAAGATGAAAGAGTCTGATGGCACCAAGTCAGTTGTGAGTAATCCAATAATTGTTTCCTGTACATGACCGATATTTCCTTTGCAAACCCTTTGCGTTATAATGAAAAATGCAGTGACTGTCATGCATGATATCACTGATAAAAATCACAGTACCCCCAAGCAAGAACTACTATTACGAGAATAATTAACAATGACATTGTTTTTCTTTGTGTTCTGAAATAAGTTTTACATTTATTTCAGTCGGTATGACATCTCATCTCTTCCTGCTCTACAATGTATTCACTAGAACAGCATGGGCCTCCATCCTATCTAACACCCATTACAGCACCTTGCAGACTATACAGAACAACGTCCCACGCATCATTACTGGCTGCACTAAAATCACTCCCACAGCTCCGTTACTCTCTGAAACTAAAGTCCTCGCTACTCATAAAGCTCAATTACTCTCTGAACCTAAAGTCCTCGCTGTTAGAGAATATCTTGATGTGACAGACATACTGTACAGTTGTACGCTGCAGCCTACGCACAACACAACCGGGCTTATAAAACAATCACGCACAAGCATTACCAGACTATCCTCAACAGCATCCCACCTCCAAACATCCTAACACTAGCAATGAAGAAACACCGACATACTCAATTCCCATGCAGGACAATACGACACCTCAGTAAGAACACTGTTACAAGTCCCTCCTCTCAAACTTCATCACAAGGAGAGGTATCATAAGATAGAAGTGATCGAGAACAATTAGCTAGGTATAGATCAGGACATGACCTAATTCTCTTCAGTTGCCAGCTTCGGTTCACGTTGGGTGGAACTAAATACTGCACATGTCCCGCTTCTGGAATGGGCCCACACAATATAACACACATAATGGAGTACTGTACAGCACACACCAAACTAATACGCAGAGGCAACATCAATGGGGTAGACAATCTGTGGGATGTACCCAGCAGGGCAGCTGCTTGCCTGTGGTTGGCGAGTCTGCTTGGCCAGGCAGACTGGGATTAAACAACAACAACAACAACAAAATATGAAATCTTATGCCCTAAGCCCTCCTGCAGAAAATTATATTATGCGATTTAGTATGATATAAGTGGATCGGTAGAGAGGCGGCCAGCAGACCTAATGGACCCAAGTTCGCGTCCTGGTTGGGGCAGGGAACAGTTTAAGGATTTGAATTTCTTAAAAAGAAGTCTTTTCTGATCTACCAGATGACTTGCCGACAAGTCATAAAAGTACTGTACTCCTGGTAATAGCAGTACACCAGTCATGTATGAGATAGCCCTAGCATGTATTCATTATGGACGGTGGGTGTTAGCGCCGAAGTGGTGACATGTGGAGATGTAGGAGGACTACTGGGTCCGATGGAGGACTACTGAAGCTTGGGAATAGGCCCTGAATCCTTTGCCCAGCGTCGGACACGTAAAAAAAACGAAGTAACATGTAAACTGGTAAGGTCTGTGTCGTGCTAAGGCTTACTCCCAAAATACTGAGAAGACTGCGGCCAGGGGATAGGTTAACAAATCAGATGGTATGACCTGTATTCAGTGGTGACAACGTTAATAAGAATCAACACTCGGAGAGGCCAATACCTGCACCTAACAATGGTCTGAGGAAGGAATATTCGACTTAGCACAGTGACGCAAACCTTCTAGTGATTGATCTTATTATCGAATTACTTTATTCTTGCCTGACTCTACCCTTCACTAAGGTTGGTCCTAATTGAATCAGACTTGTTTGAGGTGTTCTTATCTGTGATAATGACCTTTTAATTGTTTCTCAGAATTAATGATCATCATCAATTGTTTACTCGTCAATTCCTCCATTAACTTTGCTCCAAACTGTAACCAAAACTGTCCGTGTTATACAGATGATATTTTACTTTGCCCTCAAGCCCTGACTGTTGACTGAATGTTTTTAAAACCGAGCACTTTCGTCCTTGTCTTTGCCTCAACACTTCCACCAAATTTACTCTAAATCGGATTATAACCGTTTAATCTGACTTTGCCATTTTACCTTGATCTTTGGTCTTTCTCTGTGGCCTTTTCCTTTGGCTAATTGTTCTTGGAATCAAGTGTCTTCATCCTTGCTTTGCCTGAACCCATGTAGAAAGCTTGGTGTAAACTGGACAAAAGCTGTATAAGTAAAGCTTACTTAGCGACCTTGACATTTATCGTTTTAATAAAGAGAAAAAAATCAACCTATTTGCTGATCATCAACTCTTCCACCAAGCATGGTCCAAATCAGATTAAATTTGTTTAGTTATTTTCTTCTCACACAGACACACACAGTTAGAACCTTGACAATTCTCCCTAACTTTGACCTTTGAATGATTGCTCTAATAACTAATCCCTCCACTCTTGCCTTAACCTCAACTCCCCCACCAAGTTTGTTCTGAATCAGACAAAACCTGTTGAGGTTAACCTCAACATGTGACCTGGACCTGTGACTTATTGGTCAAAAAAAAAAAAAAAAATGTTCAGCTACTTAAGTGATCCTTAACCCTTCCACATAAATGTTTAAAATCGGATCCAAACTAAGTTACGGTGTTTTCTTTACACACACACACACACACACACACACACACACACACACACACACACACACACACACACACACACACACACACACACATGTGCCACAAAAAGCATTACATCTGCTGAACTATTGCCTGTGCAGGTGAAAAAATCTCTATTGCCTTGATCTTATAAAATATATTTTTATCATCCAATCCTTTTTCGCGTCAAATATATTGTAGTATCAGCCCCATCGTATTGGAGAGCCTTAACCTACTAGACCACCACGCGTCCATTTCGCTATATGGTTACCACCCTGTGGGTTAAATGGTTTCCTGGTCGTTATTCATAAAATACTTGCTCATACCACCATATCTGAATTCTGGTGCCATTGCTTGTTGTGCTGTTAAGCCGTCGGAACTCTAACATGGTTTCTCATAACCAGATATTTTTTTTCCGGCACGACACTTTGTCCATAACTTCTGGCTTTATAAATCTCCTTTGGCAGCAGTTGACACCATGTCTTCATTCAGTCAATCGCAGGCACTTTCAGAAACGACTCTGAGATAATCAGCAGTCATTTACAAGATGATGACAGTGCCATTATTACGCTGTGGCATGGGCTTCCGTAGCTGAGTTAAGACATTTTTACCTACAATAGACGTGTCTCTCCTCAGATTTTTCATAAAGAAATACGTGAGTATTAAACGTATTGCAACCAAATAAGGTGAGGCCAGCACAATTATTGTATCACTGTACCACTGTTGAATTCCTAATCACGCTGTTAAAGTACAATAAATTCGGAAGCACTAGTAACAGAATGTGTATTGACTTGCGTGTGTCATGCATTTTGTGGTGCCAGTATCCCACAGAAAGAGGGCTGTCATTGACTCAGACATCACTAGTATGGTATGGGGTATTCATCACTGACTTCCAGAGGGTGTAGTGGATCTCTGTATCTCAATTCATGCCTATAAGAAATAAACTATAGAAAATAATAAACTGTCACTAGCTCAATTTTCTGCTCTCAAACATGTACCGTATTTGGAGTATATATTTGCTTCTAACTCCACATGAACTCTCGATAATTGGCTTCTGTTATTCATCATGCTTAGGCAGTTTTCTTCTGCAACACTTGACAACTTCACCCAAAATGGCAGTGAAGTGTTGTGCCAGACCCACTTCTTTCAATAATAACTAAATTATTTATTCAAAGAGAAGTAATCAAACCAAGATAAACAAGAAGCGGTGCCAAGGCACAGCAGACACGTCCCCGGGAGTCATCTTAGTGCTGACGTATAACCACAACAGGATATTATTTTAGTCAAAGGTTTTGCATATCAAATTTGGAGTAAATTGGGTCAAAATTGACGATTTTATACCCATTTGGAATTTTACACCTCCCGCCGCTAACTGGGGGGGGGGACCCCCCTGGTGTAATGAGGCATGTTATGAAATGCAGATTTGAAAGATGAACCTTTAGGTTTTGGTTTCATGTCGATATGACTAATTTGGAAGGAGTTATCGTGAGAAAAAAAAAATACCCGTCCCCCTTTTTTTTCTTTAACATCTTTCGGTCCTACAGCCTTGGCCTTGGCCCAGTGTGCCCATAATTTAATCAGATGATCAGAAGGTCATAGCCCATCATCCCTGCAATTTTAGTCAAAATCGCACCAGTAGTTTTTGCGTAAAGTTGTTAACAAACAGACGGACAGAGAGACAGACAACAAATAAACAGACAGACAAACCGAGTGAAAATAATACTCGCCCCCTAGCCCCTCCGGGACGGGGACGGGTAATAACCTAACCATTCTTGAAAATGTAGAACCTAACTATTCTGATATGACACAAACGTAGAACTGCATTTTTTTTTTTTTTTTAGTTATCTTCTCTCCCATAAATACAAGAATGCCCCTAAGACAAAATACAGGGTGGACTATGATAGTCATTGACTGACATCAACAATTTATTACACGGCCACAGCACACTGAGATATTAATAGGCGTGTCGTGGGACAGGATGCTTCAACTTTAACATTTTTGCACGTACTAGTTCAGAAGTGTACTGCTGCACAAGAACTACAACTGATATATCTTCCTTGCTTGAAGGAAGTGTAGTAAATACACGACGTTATCTTTTATGCAAGTAAAATGGAACTAGCCTCTGGTCTTTTTTTTTTTTTCTTTTACATATAACAGCATGCCTACCTGATGGCATTCCTTCTTAATACATAATACAAACCTTGAAAAAGCTATGCAGTACTTTAAGTAAGTTGTTAAAACTAAAAAGGAAGGCTACTGATATCATGAAAAAGAAATGATGCCAATATTCAATAAATCTATGACAATACAAGATATGTAACTGTCTGCACACAAGATATGTAACTGTCTGCAACCCAGCCAAAGTTACGGCTATTAACAAGTACAGTACTTACAGAAAGTAGGGCTTAGGATCGCAGCATCCTCAAAACGTAAAATAGGAGATATGATGACATAAATAATGAAAGAAAATGAAAATAAAAACAGTGTAGTATTCAGCATACCGTGCAGTGGACGCTCAAAAATGTACAGTACATAGGGGAAACAGGACAATGAATGGCTACAAAGTTAGCAGACTACAAAGCAGATGTACGGCGTCACAGAATATATAATTCCCTAGCGTTGCACATACATCAGCACAATCATTTGCCCAGGTTGGAAAAGGCTTGTCATTTAAAAAGATCTGATTAAACGAATGAGAAAATTAGTGGAAGTACCTCGCGTTTGTGTAAAAAAAAAAAAAAACATAGGAACAGATTTTTCATTCCATGTAGGTATACAGGAAGGATAGCATTTTTTTTTTTTTTTGATAATGAATGGAGGAAGGAAAAACAAAGGAAAAAAAATAGGTCCATGTGCCTAAAGGCATCCTCCATTCATAAAATACTTATAACAATTGGATTTAAAATCAAGAGGATTAAATGTATGTAGGAAGCAACTCCCAGGAAGTGAATTCCAGAGAGTAGTAGTTCTGGGGATAAATGAATTATGATAAGCAGAGGTTCTGCATTGTGGAGGAGAGAGTGTGATTTCATGGGCTTTCCCAGCTGTCCGAGTATTTCGGGAGAAAATGTGAAGGGGAGGCACAATTGTAAACAGTTCGTTAGAGCATTTACGGTAAAAATATCGATAAAATAGTGCTAAAGAAGCAACATCTCTAAGTACTGATAATGGAGGAAGGTCCTGCGTTATGGCAGGATTATTGATTTATTTTGAATTTTGTCCAACTGCCTTAATGCAACCGCTCCACATCCACTCCACAGTGGTGAACAGTATTCGATCTGAGAACGCACATGACATTTGTATATTGTGGCCATCTGCTCGTCAGTGAAGAAGTCACGAACTCTGTACTTATAAGTCCCAGTTTTTAGAAGCATTTTTAGCAAGGGATTTAACATAAGCTGTCAAGCTTGGGTTTGGGTTTAGAGTAACACCTAGGATATCAATTGTGGTGGATATGGGAATACTGACATCATTTAAAATTATGTAAGAGTCTGAGGGATTCTTTCTATTGGAGAAATTAATGTATTTAGTTTTCTGAGCATTAAATGAGACCAGATTTTTTTGTCCCCATTGATTAATTTGAGAAAAGTCCGGTTCAGAGAAATCGCTGTGTTTATTTGGGAATATAATATATCACATTGTGTAAAGGAGGTATTAAATGTGAAAGAACTATGAAGGGTCGAGTCATCAGCATAAGAGTGTATTGGGTTGTGCGTGACAGATAGAAGGTCATTTACTGTATATGAATGAGAAGGAGGGTTGGCGCCAAAACTGATCCCTGATGTACGCCAGCATTTATGGAATGAAACTGAGAATAAATTCCATCTACGATGACCCGTATTTTTCTACTATGAAGGTAAGAAGAAATTAGAGGAACCAGTGATGCAAGGCCATAGTGTGACATCTTAGACAATAAGGCCTGGTGCCATACTCTGTGAAATGCGTTTGAAATATCAAGTGCTACTTTGTGTGTTTCACCATGTTGGTCTATTGTTTTGTTAATCTGATGGGTAAGAAGGCAAAGAATATCTACAGTTGAACGTTCCTGTCTAAATCCATACTGCCGATCATTGATCAATTTATTGGTTTCTAGATGCTTGACTATGTGTTTGTTAATAAGTGTCTCAAAAACTTTACCGAGAACAGAAGTTATTGCAATTGGGCTATAGTTTCATGGATCAGAAGTTGCCACCTTTTTAGGAACAGGATGGATATTTGCTTCTTTCCAAGGGGCTGGAAAAACTGAGGTACGGATGCATAAGCGGATAAATTTTGCTAATACAGGGATAGGGTTGGATAATAGAATTTTCGTATAGATAGCAAAGGTCTGCAAAATTATAGTAATTAAAAACTGTTTACATTCTGAGTAGTTATTTCTTATTGCACTTATGAACACAATAAAAAAAATCATAAAGAATGTTTCTATCAAATCAAATTATGACACGCACAAAAAAATGCTTAAAACATAGCATACCGGTATTATAAGTTTCAGTCGATGTATACAATATTGTTCTAAATTAACTGAAAATTAAAATATTTAGTTTCAAACATATACATAAAGGAAATAATACTATATATTCTATTACTCACATATAACCTCTCTACTCCTTGAAACTTCTCAGTTTCTTTGCTCCAAAATTTCGTTTCGTGGCCAGTCATTTGTACACTTTTTCTGGTGCATCACTATGAATCACCCAGCAGCAGTCCACCATCATATTGACATCCCAATTTCCCTGGTACCTTCTTTCCATGTCCTTGATAGTATCCTGATGGAATCTTTCACCCTGTTCTTCGATCACTGCTTCATGATTTCTGGGGAAAAATTCCAAATGAGGATAGAAAAACTAAACTTTGATATGTTCCAATCCAGCTCCTTAAATTTGACTAACAAATTCCACACAGTTTCTTTGTAATTTGGATACTTATTGTTACCCTAAAACTTTGAAATTACTTCTCTAAATGGTGCCCAAGCCTATTGTTCCAGGTCGTTCAGCGCACTATGAAATTCTGCACCGGAAATCAGATTTCCAATAACAGGGCCAGAATACACCCTCTTTCAATTTAGCTGCGGACAAACCAGGAAGCTTTCGGCACAAATACATAAAACAGGCTCCATCTTCTGATAGGGCTTTGACAAACTACTTCATTAATCCAAGCTTAATATGAAGCGGTGGTAGCAGCACTATCTCCATTCTCCATACTAGGTCTGATGATGTTTTTGGCACCAAGCTGTAGATTTTTTTCTATCTGACCATTCCTTCTGAACCCAATGTAAGTCCTTGGCTTACAGAGAAAACATTTGAGTATTGTATACCCCGACTGCTGACCTATTTATATACACAGCACTTTCAGGTCCCCACATATGAACGAACAGTGTTCATTGTAGTTGATTATCTCGAGAAGATTTGCCAAATTCTTGTATGTTTCTTTTTAATACACAAAATGAGCAATAGGTATTGATGCGTATTTATTACGATTATGAAGAAATACTGCTTTCAGGCTGCTTTTAGATGAATCTATAAATAGTCTCCATTCTTCTGCACTATAATCTCTGACAAGTTTCTGCATTAGGCCACTTATGTCAGTGCGATAAACCAAGCATCCATCTTTCTTGAAATATAGTGCAAACTCTTTTTATCTATTTCGGTACCAAGAGAAAGTTGTGCCTGGATGTAATAATTTTTTATCTTTTAATCGGGACCCCAAGACCTCTGCAACATCTCTGGGGATGCTGAGGTCTCCTACCAAATCATAAGTTCATCCTGAAAGAATGGCTGTGGCTCATTGCTTGAACACGTTGGGACAAATTCTTCATTGTCTACTGCAGCACTTTCTTTCTTTGAGTGAGTTTCTACATAATTAAGACTATCAGGTAGAGTAGGGATTAGTAGACCAGGTCATTGTGGTACAGGTCTTACTGCTGATAAAAGAATACGATAACAATTTCTGATTTTTTGTTGTTGTGTCTTTGAATTTTGCAGGAACAAAAACACCAGTCGTTACTATGATTTTGGGTCCCTTCCATATCACCGGAATACCAAAAGCAAGAGCCTTCTTTTACCTTTTGTCCATTGTCTTAGCTCATCAACACAAACAGAGCAGACACTGTGAGGGACCCAGTCTGTGTCCTGGTAACCAAGTTTTATTCAAAATAGGTGTAATAAAGTTTTTTTTTTTTTTTTATGTTCTGTCTCTCTTTCTTTTTACTACAAACTTTCCCTAAATGTACCGAAAAAGATCAGGACTGTTCACACAACCTCTAAATGCCATAATATGATCGTAAACAGTACAGCAAAACTTAAATATAACTTTAACCCCCATTCGTCAGGAAATGTGCATACATATCAGAATCGGACCCCCATTTGAACCTTCACCCATCTTCTCTCATTACCATAGGGTAGGGAGGAACCCAAGGTACCCCATGGATGCACGGTTCAGTTTCTCCATGTCATTATTACAATGTGGAGTGATATCTTCCTTAGCCTCGTCATCCAATTCTGTTCCCTCATGCTCCGGGCCTACTGCAACATCGACTCCTGTCAAGGTTGAGCCTTTGGTACTGGGAAAAGGGCTTAGTGACAGTGCCATGGCTTGTGCCCTTCAGGAAACTGTGTCTTCTCTTAGTGCGAGGGGTGAGACTTCCTCCAAAGCAGGGGGAAACTACCATGTTGAAAGTGATGTGTTGCACCCTCTGTCCCCGACCTGCCCCGAGATGCCTGCAAAGGCTCTCAAATTGCTACAGGAGGAGGGCAGGGACTATGACAGTGACGACTGCACGTCTGAGGAAGAGGAGGATGACCCTGGTCACCAAGAAAGTGAGGGAGATGGTGATGGTCATCTCCTCCATAAACACCACCGCCTCATCTCACCACCAGTCTCGCGGCCAGTTTGCCACAGTCTCTCCTTCCAACGTCCCTCGTCACCACAACCCAGCACTTCGAGGGCATTATCCTCATAATCTGGACCTTCAGGTGTGGAAAGTTCCCCTCAGCGCTAACTTGGTGTGACGGAGCCGCCAGCATCTCCCCAGGCAAGCCCCGCATCAGGTAAGACATCATCCCCATATTCCTTCCCCTTCACTCCCTGCCCGTGGTTGTCCCCATGCATGCACGTGGTGTGAAAAGGCGTGACGGCCAAAAATCATGGCCATGGCTCCCGGGTGTTGGAAAAGTTGATGCCTTTGTGTGGGCGAAGAGGGAAGGATTTGAGCCCAGTGTGCTTGCCTTTGATGTTCAAGAGGCAGGTGTGCAGTATGATACGCTGTTTTCCAGCCCCAGGACTATGATGTCCTTTTCCAGGGCCATCTTCACCACTGCCATTATGGAGCACCTGGTGGCAGAAATCAATTACCATCAGGCAATTAGTGTGCACCGGTTGGATATTTCGGCCGCCGAAAGTGACAAAATGAAGGACTGGGTACCAGTGGAGATGGCGGAGTTGTTTGTGTGGCTGGCTTTGACAATGATGATGGCCCACATTAGAAAACATGTGTTCCATGATTATTCGTCGGTAGGTGAACTTGTGGACACTCCTGTGTTTGAAAATTATATGGCCCATGATAGGCACACCCACGGACAAATGTGTTGACGCATCTCCATCCTCACTGTGAACCATGAAACCATGACGTGTGAACCCAAAGCACCTCGTAAAGATCACACCATACAGGGGCCACCAAGGTTGGAGGGTGGGGGTGAGAAGACTGGTAAGTGAGGGGGAGTTTGGCTAGTTGGAGGAGATGGGGACGGGTGGGGTCAAGTGATTCATCACGACAGTAGTATATGCTTGCCTTTAGAGTTATATTACTATTATATGACGCGTTTAGTTTATGAAATTCATGGTTTGTTTCTCTATCTTGAATAAATGTTTGTGGTAAACTCTTGCTTAATTCCAGAACACATAGTATGAGGGATGTTGGAAGAAGTTATGCTGCCATTTGGGCTAACTTTGGCAATTCCTGAACCTGAACCTATCATTTATGTGCAGGATAACAGTCCTGTTCATATCAGCAGAATAGTGAAACAGTGGTTCGCAGAACACCCAGAGATAGTAATTATTGAATGGTCCAGTAAGCGGTGTGACATTAACCCCTGCGAAAATTTTTGGTTAATAATGAGTCAGGACTGAAATGTGGGACAAGTAAGGAAACGCCTTGCCATTAACCCCTACACTGCGGGCATGTTTACCAATGTTTTGCTTGTGCCGCGGGGTTATTCGGGCTCCAACAGACTCTCAAAAAATATTTGCCAAAAATCAGTTATTAGTCCTAGAGTATTAAAATTACATATGCTTATGGCACTTACCTTCAGCTTTCTCCTGGAATGTTTGTTGAGCCTTCGTCAGTTACCGTAGGACTTGTGGAGACCTCTGAAATTGGGTAACGAAGTCTCCACTTTACACTTCCCGACAACCCGTAATATGATTACCACAGCCAGATATTAACACTATAAACACTACGCTATGATTTTCAAGTAGTTTGGGATCCATACTCCAAAAAAAAACCCACTGTGAAAGCAATGAAAATTATGAGCGCGTCTGACCATCGCACTTGCGCTAGTTTGCTCTTGGTACTCTGTCATTTATTATTCATAAAACCCCTCACATTTTATATTTCTATTACTATACAACAGTTATATATATCTACAGTCTTTATCCATAAGTTTCCTTCAGTAGTATTAGTTTATTGTCACTGTAGGGATTCAATTTCTTTCATTAAAATACGTAGCATTCACTTTCTCGTCCTGTATACTAGCATTGAGAGTCAATGTCACTTTCATCTTCACTCTCATAACTCATAGTATTCAGACATGCTAGAGTGAAACTTTCACTTTCATTACTCCTAGGGTATATACTCGTATTCTTATAATACTACTCATTTACATTTCTATTTACGTTCTCTATTTTATTTACTTTATTTACATTTCTATTTTATTTACACTGTGTTATGCACTGTCACTTGAAGTAACTTATAAAACTATTTTCCACTGTTCACGTATATTTACATTCATTACTTTCACTTGCTGTTTACACATTATTTACAATTCCACTTGCACTGTTTTACTCAGTAGAAAGATCGTAGTCACTCTTTTATCAGTTGTCAGCCCTTTACCTCTTTCCACACGAGGTTTAGTAGGGGGTAAAGGTCACAGGGCCCTTTGCATGGGGGTGAAAAGTCCCTGAAGTCAGCAAGAGGAAACAGACGTACCTCCACTTCGGAAGATGAGAGTGAACTGATAAGGGAGGGCCGGGGTGGAGGCCTACCTAGGGATATTCAGTACTACCAACGTTAGCTCTTGAAACAGCTATGTATATCACTAAAATGATTGGCAGGAAATCTAGACAATACATTATAAATTAGGTAGTTCCAGGTGAATGTAAATATCACTTAGGCTTCTCCCTTCCCTCCTTATATGTATATTTATTACGAAAATAGATTATACGGCATATTAGGGGAAATAAACAGCGAAAATTAGCGAACGAGTGCACGTGAGGTGTTGTCAGGTGATAATTAGCCAATTCCAGGTGTATGGCACTCTCACTTACCTTATTTCTTTCTTGTATATATTATTTGGTATAAGAATAGGGCATAGGGCTTATTTCAATGGATGAAATCAGTGAAAAATTCCAGGGAAGATTTACTTAGCGTAGCACGGCCAGGCAGGCGAGAGGATAGGGTAATGGAGGGGGGTAGGGAGGGGAGTCAAGAACGGGGAGAAATGGCTAAATTGTCAACAATGGATGGGAGTACAGATGAGATTAGGAGTGCTGACTAGTGTTGGACATTGGCAGTACTGATAGATGATACAAGCCCCCACTTGGAAGCCCGGGTGAATTCAAAATAACACAGAATCACAAAAGCGACGCCCCGCGGTATGATCCCTTGCTCCCAAGCGTCACGAAAGTGACGCCTCGTGGTTAAGGGGTTAAACGTAAAGCATATGATGTGTGGAACTCTGCAAGTTGCCGACCAAACAATTGCATGAATCTGGTAGAGTCTGTGCCAAAAAGACTAAATGAAGTTGTTGATGCACAGGGTGACTTGACAGATTACTGACCTAATAATATCTGCTTTCTTATAGTTATGTTTTTGAATATATTGTTACGTATGATCCCTGTATCATCATTTACATGGATATTGTAGAAAGTCGTTATTGATAAGTAATATGCTGTGTTTATATATCATGCATTGTCTTCATTACACAAATAAGCAACAATCCTTCATCAGGGTAAGAGACATCAAAATAACTGTCCTACATGAAGTTATGTGCTATAACTAGCTCACCATACAGATGTGTGAACACTGTGAGATCTGGCATGATGATATCACCTATCATAGTCCACTGATTAAAATAATCACTACCTAAACACCTAATAACAAATTGTGCATCACAATATGAACTGTTAACATATGCAAATGGGTTGTGCATCACTGTTATTAAACAGCATTTACTCTTTCCTAGGTAACACTGTAATGTTGGCTCTGCTTTCTGGTTCATCTATATTTATAATTCACATTACCGTCGTAGAATGTGCGTTAACCTGCATCGTAATACCTCAGCCACATCAACTAATTAACCTGTAAATCGACTTGCAGCAATGTGCCAAACGAGGTGTGGAATGGAAAGGAACAAACATGAGGGTCGTGCCAAAGGGTCGGGCTACCCAGGCTGGGAGGAGAGAAGGGAGGAAGGTGCGACCAGCAATGTAATATGTGACGGCATATCATGTTTGTAGGAATTTATTGGGAGATTACATCAAACTTCATTTCACAACAACGAAACAATTTATACATTTTGTACAATAAACGTATCAGTTAATAGTAATATAACTTTGGGTAGAGGCAAGCTTACAGTACTACCTTGAAGAATCACTTGACCTCACCTTTCTCCCTCATTCATCGGTCTCCTCACCCTCCCCCCCCACCTCGGTGGCCCCTGTATGGTGTGATGTTTACTAGGTGCTTCGGATTCACTCGTCACAGTTTCATGTTCACAGTGAGGATGGAGAGGTGTCAACACATTTGTCCATGGGTGTACCTGGCCATCTTCCTGTTTCTTCACTTCAGCAGGAACTATGGGTCATCTCCCAATGACCGGTTATGGAAAATAAGACCTATCCTGACCATGCTGAAGGAGTCGTTTGCCGGGCTTTTCCAACCATTTCAGAAAGTGGTTATTGAAGAGCTGATTGTGTTGTTCTTGGGCCGCGTAGCATTTATTCAGTTTGTGCCTTCAAAGCGTCACCATTTTGGACTGAATTTCTTTGTCCTCTGTGACTGCCAAACTGGATATGTGCTTGATGTAATAGTTTATTCAGCTACAGATGTTGATATAATTAGCGATGATCCCAATAGTTTCTCGTCATCAGTCGTAAAGGTGCTCATGGACAGGTATTTCAATGAGCACCACATCCTGTACACTGACAACTATTACACTTCCCCCGCATTGACCAGGAATTTACATGAACATGGTACTGGGTCCTGTGGAACTGTTTTGCAGGAAGAAATAATTTTCTATCTTTCCCAGAAAAAATGGAGAAAGCTGCCCTCCTGACCCAGAAATGTGGCAACATGTTAGCCCTTACATGGCACGAAAAGAGTAAGGGTAACATGTTGACCACAGTTCTTAAGGAAGTTATGGAGGACACAGGCAAAGCAGACTACTGGACCAGGGAACCTGTGTTCGTCCCCAATACTGTCAACAACTACAGCATCAACATAAGGCTCGTTGATAAGTCGGGCGTGCAGACTGGGGCAGTTGAATGCCTCCATAAATCCTGTTAGAAGAAGGCGTTCTTACATCTCAATATCGCCGTCCTGAACAGTTACCTACTTTTCAAGCAGGTTTGACTAAGGAATCGATCTCTGGAAGAGTTCGAGAGAGACCTGGCATGTGAGTTGCTTGCAAGGTATGCAACTACATAATTGCTAGTTGGCAGGCAAGGGATATACCAGCTGGTGATGGTAGACAGGCTGAGCTGCATTTAGTATTTCCAGCATCATCGTCATGTTGACGTAGGCCTAACACCTGAAGGTGGTCTGGCCAACAGGCACTGTCTTGTCTGCAGCAAGACAAAACGCCACATCCCCACGCGAAAGGAAACCCCCTACCAGTGTGCCGAATGCAAGGTCTCGCTATGACCTAAATGTTTCTGTGAGTACCGCTCAGATGCCCAAATGTTTTGTTTGTTTAAGTGAGCAGGTGTGCACAAGTGTTTCTTTGGGGGGTTTATGAGAAAAGTGAACAGGTGTCTACAAGTGTTTTTATTTTTTGGTTTACATGAAAAGTGAACAGGAAAGCACAAGTTTTTTATTTTTATTTATGAGAAAAATGAACAGGTGTGCACAATTTTTTTTATTATGATAATGAATTGTTTATGGTAATATGTGATGCAATGCATGAGAAATATTATGAGTAACCCTACCTGATGTATGAAAGAAAACCACCAGTGCATGTAAGAAAATGACATTGTTGTGTACAACGTCTTTTTATACTTACTCTTGAAATATTTGCGAAGATGTGATATGAAATGTATTTGTGACTTGAAGTACAAATTTTATACGTTGTGTAGATCATAAGCAATATTTTCACGATGAATGGGAAGAATACAAAAAAAATTATGAACAAGTGTATACTTCATACTCAACTCTCCTGCGTGCAGTATGCTAAGCAATGTTTTTTTTTTTCAAATGCAATAAATCGTAATTGTGATATGAAGTACAGGATAAGTACTGTTGAACATAAGGCAAGTGTTATAACTAATGCCTGAAAACAATCAAGAAAAATATACGGCGTAAGTTTTACCACACACCTATGGGGCATAGTGCCACCGTTACTACCGGAAAACCGAAGACGAATCAAAAGGACAGGGTGATGACTTATCCTTATGACGGTGCCTGTGGGCAAGTAAATGAGAAGTGTATAAATTTAGGTGTTTGTGGAGGAAGGCCGGCCAGTGTAACAATCACCATTCCAGTCAGTGCTGCCAATGCTAGCCAGGTTCGCCCAAGCCACAGCCAGCAGCCCAAGCTCTGAAACTCCCCATCAAATCATCGACAACCACTTATCTTCTACCGTCCTTACTCAACAGCCGGACAATTTGGAGACCTGGGGATAGTTTCATTTGCAAGGAAAAGAGTTTGTGAGTAATATGGTTTTTCAATTACTTCTCTAAAAGATATACTTTTCCAGATAATAAGGTTTGAAAAAGAGCTCCAGTATTTTGCCAGAAATGCACGTAGTGAGAATGTGCCAGGCTGAAAATTAACCAGGCATTTAGGGGCTAAAGAAACAAAAATCAATAAATATCACAACGTCTTCAGTAAAACAACACCATTATCAATTTATATCGCTGTTTTTTAAAAAGAAACACTCCACTGAAAGTAATTTACAATTGCACTGGTCAACAGTGCCACACTGAGATATGTTTGCTGCACTCTAGTACTGGTGTGATTCATCCCTGTGTTCTGCTCCAGCTATATTCGGCTTATTTAAAAAAAAATAGTGTTATCAACATGGATTTTAATATTAGCAAATACTAAATTCAAGCATGTTATCACTGCAATAAAATATCCATATATAAATAACTATGTACTGTAGTGTGAAATGATTAAAAAAAAAAACTGAAAACTTAAAAAAAAAGTGTTCTCAAAAAAAGTTACATGATGGACAAAAATGGTTTTCAATTTCCAGTTCAGGGTCCAGAAATATAAAAAAATTGCATGAAAAAACAAAACTTTTTTTTTTTTTCAGTGTATACCTGTGTAGTAATTAAGGCTGACAAGAGAAAGGGGAGGGAACTTAGAGTGGTATAAATATCTCGGCTATATCACATCTTGTTTAGAAGGCCTTTGCATGGTTGTAGAGGTACAGATATGCTTGTCTTGCGCTCCTCTAGCTGCAAGTCTGCTCCACCGGCATTAGCTTTTGTTTACCATTAGGATGGTGTTAGATTTGGTTAGCTAGTTTTATTATTCCTATCTTATTTGTAAAGATTTACGATAGATGTTTGTATCTGTTTCTTGACACAGCCTTTGCTTCCCCACTTATGGAGTGACCCTCTCACTGATCGGTCTTAACTGTCTTATCCTGGGTATCTTGTCCTTTGCTCAAGTTCTCTCTTTCTTCTCACTTCCCCATGAGGGAGTGGTGGTTACTATGGTGGACACCCTACTGTCTCCTACCCCTTCAGGGGGGGAGGGGAGATGGTACTGACGGACCCTTGACTGTGTCACAGCCTGACTGTCCCCCGACTGACCAGCCCTTGACTCGTACTCCCCGTGACATTTCTGTAAATAACGCATCTTTGTTGTGCTATATACTGACGGTTCCACTCCCCTGACAAGTCATAAGTCTTTCATTATTACGATGGTAATTCATGTGTTATTGGTGAGGTGGAACAAGTGAAAAACTTGATAAGAGAGACCCGCTTAAGGCTTTTACTTCCTCTCAGGTAAAGGACTTATTGAAGCTGCGTAAGATTTACTGTTATGATGTCGGGCAGAGGACCCTGGTGTCCATGAAGTCTTGCAAAGGGGTTTTCACCTGTTGGGATCTCATAGCTATGGAAAAGAACATCATACGTGAACATGCTCAGCAGGATGTAACTGATTCTAGATTTATAAGTCGATTCTCAGCGTGTAGAACTAAAACTACCCCCATTATCACTTCACCTCTTTAGTACCTTATATTTAAAGGTGATAAAACATATGTATATAAATAGTATGCCTTCTTTTTGTACATGAAGTAGCCTACAAATATCTAATACAAATAAATATTTATGATAATACAAAGAAAAGGCCACATTTTATCACTTGTTACTAAAACTTGGCAAGTTTAGAAAGAAACTGTAGAATTAATGCATATGTATTTATGAGAACAAAAGATTATTGCTCCCCATACTAAAAACTTGTAATTAAACTCACCAGCCAATATGGCTGGCTATTGCATGCCTTCCCTTGGTAGGCCCTGCCTGACCAATAGCCATCTATTTATCTACCTGTCGATCTACTGCCAGACGCGTTAATCCCGTAAGGGGTGGCCACAAACAAATCGCCTCCATGTCACCCTGTCCCATGCTATTTCACTGCCCTGATCACACACCCCTCTCTCATATACCTCTACACTCCATCCGCCCATCTCATCCTTGGCCTCCCCGACCCTCTTCCCTCCTCCAGTTCACTCACATACACTCTCCTCATCAGTCTCTCGCTCTACATCCTTCTCCAC
Source organism: Coenobita brevimanus (assembly GCF_032717465.1). NCBI lineage: Eukaryota > Metazoa > Arthropoda > Malacostraca > Decapoda > Coenobitidae > Coenobita > Coenobita brevimanus. The sequence goes on from NC_136980.1 coordinate 23,285,007, forward strand.
ATGGCCAAACCATCACAATGTGTTTCTCCTAACGCTTCCCAACACATCCATATCCACAGCACAACACTCCTTCACTTCCTCATTTGTCAGTGTCTCTCCATGGACTCCACATGCTTCTCTCAAAAAACTCATTTCTACTGCTCTCATTCTGGACGTGTGTCTCTCCAACAACGTCCAAGCCTCACTTCCATACGTTAGAGTTAGTATCACAATACTCATGTAGTAACTTTATCACCTTCACGCTCACTTCCCTGATTCTTATCACTGCTTTCAAAGAACAAGGAATCTTTCTTCCTTGTTGCACCCTTTCAAGCACATCACCCTCTGGACTAACATCCTTACTCATCACACCATCCAAGTACTTAAACGCACTCACATTTTCCACTTCCTCTTCATCCAGCTTCACTGTACATTCAGTAACTTCATTTCTCTTGAAAACCATAACATTCTCCTTTAGATTCCGTCTCTTACACGCTCTCCCAGAGACACTTAACAACACAGTATCATCTGCAAACAACAGCACAAGCAGTTTCCACACATTGCCTTCTCTCACTAGGGTCGCCCCAACATCCACTGCCCTACCTTGTATCTCTTTTATATTCCCATTCATATACAGATTGAACAAGAATGGAGGCATGACACATCCCTGTTTCAATCCAACCCTCCAACTGAAAAATTCACTCAGTTCACTGTCCACATGCACTGCAGCTTTAGCACCTTCGTACATACTCTTCACGGCATTGAACAACTTTCCATTTACTCCATATATTCTTACTACTTTCCACAATCCTTGTCTATCCAGCCTGTCATATGCTTTCTCCAAATCCAAGAAGGCAGCATACAACTTCTTTCCCTTCTCTAGAAACTTTTCTCCTAAAGACCTAGGAATGAATACCTGATCTATACAACCTCTTCCCCTCCTATAACCTACCTGTTCTTCTCCAACTAATGCCTCTGTTATTTCTCTAATTTTGTCAGTAAGTATCCTACCATAGACTTTTCCTAATACACCAAGAAGACAAATGCCTCTATGATTACCTCACAATTCTTTTTCCCATTTTCCTCTGTACAGGGAATACTTATACCTGACTTCCTCCCTGACTTTACCTTCCTCCCAGGCCAATCTGCACATCTTCCACATCCATTCTACTACTATCTCTACCTCATGCTCGAGCATTGCACCACACACTCCATCAATTCTTGAGGCTTTCTGGTGTAGGTAATTACTCTGTATTTCGACTATGGTACCCTCACCCTGCTTTATTTCGGAGCCAGATGATTACCCTAACGTTGTGTATAGGTAGTCACGGCTCCTTCATTACTTCTGTGTAACTGGACAGTGCACTACATAACACTGTTTGGCTTGACACTTAGGATAGTCATGTGTTGGTTGCACTACACGTACCGGTAGTGAGTGGATGGTGGGAGCCCCACCACCTATTAGGAATATATGTATATATTTTTTTTTAATAATCCCGGAATGAAAATTACTGAACTGAAAAATCACATATAAGGATCAAGCCATAATCTCACACACCTGCATAATTATACAAATATTGGATATGTGGTTCATCATGGAAAGCCCGATGATAATCGCAAATATAGTCAGGAAAATCGGACTGCTATTTTGTTAATCCTGCAGGGTCCTCCTTGGTATTTTGTCTGTTGCTCTTCCATTCCACATCATAAAGTAGATCATGTTCACTATAAGAAAGTGAATGCCCGATCATACATCGCCCTTATCATAAAACATTTAATCAAAAACCCATGACTGAGACCATGTGTTGTTTCATTCAAGTGTTATGCAAATGCATGTTACGAAGATGCCCTTCCTGGAATATGTTACCCACAGGTCGCTCATCTACTGTCTTTTATCGCCCATCTCTGAGTCAGTGGGTGTTAGACTCCTTTTACCTTAACCTGGCCTTCACATCCATCTTTTTGCGTCTTAATTCACGTAGATCAGTGTCAGAATAAGACGATACTACGGCTGTGCATCCTGCATATAGCACTTCTTCATGATTAGCACCATGTCCTATTGTTAATCTATTGCTTCAACCAGACATGTCTACAAGTCACTTTCTTCAAGTCTCGAGTCAAGTCTCGAGTGTTCTTTGTCAAATCTCGAGTCAAGTCTCGAGTCTTTATCGTCAAGTCGCAAGTCAAGTCTCAAGTCTTTAGTGACAAGTCACAAGTCAATTCGAAAGTCATTTTTGTCGAGTCGCAAGTCAAGTCTCGAGTCCTGTTCATAACAAGACCTGTTCATAACAAGACCTGTTCATAACAAGACCTGTTCATAACAAGACCTGTTCATAACAAGACCTGTTCATAACAAGACCTGTTCATAACAAGACCTGTTCATAACAAGACCTGTTCATAACAAGACCTGTTCATAACAAGACCTGTTCATAACAAGCTGTGTTGGTTCAAGAATTAGATATGATAAAGCTATCAATGCCCCACGAATTTTTACAACAGTTTCTAGAGCTACTGAAGTAATTATTTCCCTCACAGGGTTAAATATCATCTGGATGTAGCCAGAACAAAATATGTATTTTACTTCTAACCACCTAGCGGTTAAAAATAGTAAAACTAGGAAAGACCACCACCTTCATCTTATAGTAGCTGCATCTCTCTCAACCTTAGTTTTTAGTTATACCTGTTTTCAACCCATTCTCACAGTATGGCACAGTAATGTATATATGATCTATGAAGTATTCAATACTTTTTACATAATGGTGAAACTGAACGCCATCCCACAGCAGCCTATAGAAAGGGAAAACTATCTCTATTTAATAACAGTAATGTAACATACTGTATAATTTGATATATAATACCTTAAAATGGTCTTACTTATCAGAGCTTACTAAAAAATATTTTCAGTAAGTAAACAAGGAGAAACTGAATTCCAATGATTAATAAACAAACAAACATAAAATCTTCAGAAAGAGAACAAAGTTATCTTTAGATGGTTTTATTGACATTAAGAGAGGTAGTTCGGTTGAAGTGGTTAGATTAAGCCTTCATTAATTTCTTCAATATGAGAGGGATTTACTTAGCTGCATAAAATCATCTGAACGTGAACAAGAAGCGGTGCCAAGGCACAGCAAACCCGTCCCCGGCATTCATTTTAGTGCTGACGTATAAACACAATCGGATATCTAGTCAAAGATGTCACATACCAAATTTGTAGTAGATCAGGTGAAAATTGACAATTTTATGCCCATTTGAAGCTTTAGGCCCGACCCACCTGCCATTGACCCTTTTACCGCAAGCTAGGGGGTGACCCTCCTGATGGGAAGAGGCATGTTATAGGAAGCAGATATGAAAGATGCACCATTAGGTTTGGGTTTCATTTCTATATAACTAATTTGAAAGTAGTTATGGCGACAAAAAATACGCATCCCCGTTATTTTAATTTTGGTGGGCCTACAGCCTGGGCTTTAGCCCAATTTGGCCCAATATTTAATCAGGTGATCAGAAGGCCATAGCCCATCATCCGTGTAATTTTAGTCAAAATCGCACCAGTAGTTTTCGCGAAAAATTGTTAACAGACAGCCACCCAGCCAGAAAGACAGACAAACAAACAAGCAAGCAAACAAACAAACAGAGAAAATGAGTGAAAACAACACCTGTCCCAGAGCCCCTCCAGGGCGGGTACGTGTAATAAAGACGAAGCAGGGGACTTCAGGGGTTCAGAAGATTCGAAGCAGGATGCTGAACTCAACAAAGGAGGCTTCGAACAACCGATATTAACACCTTCCATGTGGTTGTTTTTTGTACCATGTTCAAACTCTTTCCAGGAGACATATTGAACTGTGGGTTAGGTACAGCCTTTATTAACTCATTAACCGATAAATATGAGAGGCCTTTCCTAAAACAGACAAAAGTGTCTGGATGGGGAATATAGCAGTGGAAGGATCGAATTGCTGAAAATTTACTACTTTCTGTCACAACGTTTTCATGTATTTTATTCATGTTGTCTCCAGACATTTTTAAAACAGATCGTGAGAGAGGTTTCGAACTGGAGGGGTTCAACAATATAGCCTTCCTTCACCCATCCAACTGAAAGGGGTCTTTCTTAAGCTACAGTATATTCAACCATATGGAGGTCTACTGGATTGGAAATCGTCTGTAGGTCGATATTTGTCTAGCGAAGTGTGACCTAGTAGCAAAAGTGCGTGTAGGCTTCCTTGTATGAATACAGTATATCTTGTCCCCCGATAAATAATACAGTATTTTACAATATGACTGTGTGACTGTCAGGTTTATTATAATAGTAACAATTGGACAAAACACATCAGAGAATGAAAGCTCACCTACTTTGTAAGTTTTTTGTATTTTAATATCCTGAATAACATTTAATGGCTTCTGGATACACCATTATTAATGGTTCTGTCATACATGGTATTTTTTCTTGCACCTACTGGTACACGACACATTATTATTATGGAAGAAAGTATTAGTCATCAGTCGATATAAAATGCTATCTATCTGTCTATCTGTAGCAAGATGCCATAATCCCGTAATTTGCTTTTGAGTTTGTTGTTTTACGAGGAGAGGCACTAACCCTCCACCAACCCATCTGCTTACATGTAGGGACGTTTGGGTTGGTTATATGGTTACCAACCAGCGTTGTAAATGGTTTCTTGGCTTACAGGAAGCCGCTATGTTTGTCAACCCATTATATCCCAGTGTCCTCATTTGAGGACACCTGATAAAATATTATTTTATTACTCAATTAATGAAAACACTGACAAAAAAGCAAACAAAAGTAATATTTCAGTGGGTTTTCACCAACATCAAGCAAAAATTAAGTTTCATTGACATATTCTTAAGCGATTTCTTGGTATCTAAAGTTGGTTGAAAATGGTGCTTCAAAAATGTTTGCATACTAAGAAGCATACTGAATACTACAAAGCCCAAATCATCTATGTTCATCCTGTCGCATGTTGTTAAGTGGATGGCCTACCATATGCATTATAACTGAATTCATTTTTTTCAGTACACAAGAGCACAACCATGTTAGAAAATGCTTGTCCTCAAATGAGGACACTGGGATAATATAGTAATATTACGTGTTCTTACATGTCCCAGCCTGCAGCATCCAACGACGCTTCATTTCTGCATAGATCGTCATAGACAGCACATTTGCCATCTCTCAAGGTTAGTAAAGAATGATGGTAGTATAGTTTAGGTGTAATATGCTTTTATGAACCTATGAACATATAAGTATTTGGTGGTCAATACATTTCAGTACTTCTATTTTTTGATTTGTTACTTTACTTTGATACAGATGGCGAAAGCAAGACTTTCTGCAATTACACTGGAACAAGCACTTGAAATTTTGAATCAACAGGATGACGAGGAAGCTAATTATGAAAAAGCTGATGTGGTTATTGTTCCACCAGATGTAGATGAACTGACTGATGAAGAGGATGTCAGCGAAGATGTTATTGGTGAGATGTCTGTTCAAGATGTGCCAGGTTCCTTAGAAGTTCATATTGAACAAGTGCCAGCTGAAGAACATGCTACAAACAAACCTGGTTCAGGTACATCATTCAGACAAAAAAAGAAAAAAAAAAATGGGAGAAATGGAGTTCCCCCGAGCTAAGCCCTGTATTGGACTATATAGCCCCGCTAGGGTTACAGGAGGGAGCTACCCCTCCCGGAACGGCAGCCAGGGCGAGGCTCGAACTTGCAATCCCCCGATTACAAGTCCAGCGCGCTACCACTGTGCTACCGCCCCCCCCGACAAAAAAAAAAAAAAAAAAAAAAAAAAAAGTGCCTCTGAACCCATTTGGAAACACAAAGATCCCCAGTATACCAAGGTCAAAGAGCGTTCTCAACATCATAGTGACTGCTTGCAGAAAATGAAAGAAAGCCTAGAGAATTTATCATCACTTGAACTGTTTTAGAAGTTGCTAACTCCCTGCATCTGTGAGCATCTGTGAACAATTACAATGCCTATATGGGAGGTGTAGATCACCATGACTGGTTGGCTGGAAAATATGCCACCTCTCTGCGGGGAAAGAAGTGGTACTGGCCCCTCTTCATACGTTTGTTAGAAATGAAAGTTGTAAATGCTTGGATTATCCACAAATTCCTGTATGAAGGAAAGGAACAGCTTGATTTAGTGAGCTTCAAAAGAGCAATATGTGTGCCATATCTGAAGCTTGGTGATGCAGGTGGGAAAATAGGAAGAAAAAGCAATACCCCTGGTCTGTCTACAAAACTAGCTGATGTTCGGTATGACGGAATGGACCATGTTATTGCAAAGCGCCAACAGCAAAGACGTTGCCAAAGAAAACCATGTTCAAAGAACCAAGAACTTACTGTGTCAAATGCAATGTAAGACTCTGCGTAGAATGTTTTGCTCAGTATCACAAAAAGTAAATATACAGAAACCAGCTATTCTTTTTTCTCAGTTTACTTGTCTTTTGGAGATAGCATGTTATTTAGTTTCAGCACAATTACATTCTTATACATGCGTTTTTATGTAAATACACAGAAGCGAGCTGTTCCTTTTTTTAGTTTACTTGTCTTTGGAGATTGCATTTTATTTAGTTTCATCCAAATTTTAGTCTTATCCAAGGGTTTTTATGTTTCTGTTATTTAGAGAGAGTATGTATTACTTTGTCCCAGTGTCCTCATTTGAGGACAGCTTATTATTAGAAGATTATATTATATTGTCCCAGTGTCCTCTTTTGAGGACAGCTTATTCTAAGCTTACTGAAGGAAATAAAGTACTGTAACAAGCATGTCTTATCTTAATTCATTCTATACAATAAGAATTTCATGAAAATGCCCGAAAAATCTTCATTAAAAAAAGTTGGGATATAATGGGTTAATGATATGCCACCTGAAAAGAAGTGACAGGAAAGATGGAAGATATTGGAAAAGAGGTGGGCAGACACAGAAAAAGAATGATAAAAGTGAAGGAAGAAGTAGGCAGCACTGCATCAAATGAGTACAAGAACAGATTTGTGACCACTAGCTTGGTGCCGTCAGACGCCTTCATCTCAGCAGACCTTTCAAAACTGCATCCACCCAGAACGTATCCAGCACCCCGACATATTCCATCACATATTATGTCTTTGGACAGACTCTCAGATACACTCCAGACACACCCAAGAAGCAAAACACCCGCACCTCAGATACATCCCAGGTATCATTAATACTCCCATCCTTCAGCATCCCACATTTGTGGCTTGTAACATGCCAGGGTTCATTATTCAAAAGAGTACAATGACTCGGTAAATGAGTGACACTTAGTGGATTTGGGCGCCAGTGTGTGTGTGTGGGGGGGGGAGAAGAAAGAACTGTGTCTATCTTAATTTTACTTGTCATAAGCCTGATATGTACACTCCTAAGCTGGCCTTTCATTTATATCCATTGTATCTCATAAGGTTATTGTTAGATCAAATGCCTGAAAATGCATTTCTGTTTTAGAATCTTCCTCGTGTTCATATGATGAAACTGCAATTATATTATCTGTGGCAAAGCAGGGCTACATAACATAATCTGAAGGCTAGATTTAGGTTAGAAATGATACTACCGGTATATAATAGATGAAAGGTAGAGGATGAGGGCTGAATGTAGGCTACGATGACAGGCATTTGGGGAGGTTGGTCTGAGAAGAAAAACCAAGTAAGCAAGCAGAATCACACAACAAGACGGACAAATCTTGGAATCAATCACAAAGCTCCATTGTTACCATACTTAACACATTCTGTCAAAATTTTCTGCCCAGCCGTCTAACGACGATACACTGTGTGTGACGGAAAAGGAAAGAACTAGATATTTGTGCCAACCACTAAGTCGGTAGAAAGGATGGGGACATGGGAAGAATTAGTTGGTAAGGGATTGATTTTCAGTTGAAGAAACAAGTATCGGGGCTCAACCCAACATGCGTGGGCAGTATTTAGTGGCAAGGGACAGTCACAAACACATACAAGTGTGACGGAGAAGGAAATCACCCAAACATTCCCCCAGAATACCACACACAACCATCGATTTACATTCAGGTCCCTATTTTCAGTTCCAGGTAACGGAATAACGTAACGAACTTAACAAACTTGTTTAGTTTTGGAAATCTAATATACTGTACTATAGCACTAGCTGTGTGTGTGTGTGTGTGTGTGTGTGTGTGTGTGTGTGTGTGTGCGTAATTCACCGGGTCGGTCAGGATCACTTGATGGTCGTGATCGTCAGCTTTTACCCTCCCGGAAGGGAGCTGAGAGCTCATATAGTCCTATCTAAGGGCAAGGCTGTGACCTTCACACACGTACACACCCGTCCCCTTGCTCAAGGGGGACAGTAATCACCCACTTCGTCAGTGAAACTTTTCGCAACCTGAGCGAGGCGCGAACTCCCGTCCACCAGTTGGCAAGCGAGAACGTTACCATTGCGCCAGCGAGCGGTGTGTGTGTAATTCACCGGGTCGGACAGGATCACTGGATGGTCGTGATTGTCAGCTTTTACCCTTCCGGAAGGGAGCTGAGAGCTCATATAGTCCGATCTAAGGGCAAGGCTGTGACCTTCACACACGCATACACCCGTCCCCTTGCTCCAGGGGGACAGTAACCACCCACTTCGTCAGTGAAACTTTTCGCAACCTGAGCGAGGCGCGAACTCCCGTCCACCAGTTGGCAAGCGGGAACGTTACCACTGCACCAGCGAGTGTGTGTGTGTGTGTGTGTGTGTGTGTGTGTGTGTGTGTGTGTGTGTGTGTGTGTGTGTGTGTGTGTGTGTGTGTGTGTGTTTTGGGCACACATTCAAATCGCACCAAAATTGGCACTAAAATTGCAAAAAAAATTCGCTGATGTGAAAAAAACTTGATCCCATCACGATTGAAATACTTTTACTGTATTTAATGAGTGATCACATTTTGACCAAAAAAAGCAGCTGCCGGCGCCCGGCATAGGATCTCCGTAGAATTTTTTGTCCATAGCTATAACTAAAATATATTATAGCAGCGCGGGAGTGTACTCATATATATTATTGTACTCAGATAACCATACTTCATAACACCTAAACCCCCTTCGCAGGAGCAGGTCCACGAGCACTTGTGTTTATATTATTTTTTTTTTTTTTCTCGCCAAATACAGAAGTGGCTGAAGTGGTGGCGTTTCTGCTGGGCGAGCGGAGCAGCTACATGGTGGGAGCCTGTGTTGAGGTGACGGGAGGATACGGCATGTGATCACCATACACATCTTTCTCTTCCTTAGTCAAAGGCCTTCTGGAGGGATTAAAAATGACTTCATCTATATTAACTGAACGATTGACGCCAATTCGATCTTTTGTCGTTAAACGTGGATTTTGCTCTCCCTCCCTTCGTTTAAACTACGCTAAGTTCTACTTACCTTTTGATAAATAATGTTCAGGTTTAATGGAATACAACATCTACAACCAAGACATGATTTATGTGCGGCATAATGTATCTGCTTTAGCTAAAACAAAATCTTTTACAAAATACTATACACATGTGAAAGAAAAGGAGGATTGCATATATCATAGGATTTTGAAATCACTAAAAAATTATAATATAATTATTACCTTCCCCAACAAAGGAAGGGGCATAGTTTACTTGAACAAGGATGAATATGAATTTAAGCTTAATCATATTCTCAGCGACACCTCTAAATTTAAGGTCATTAATTTTGATATTTCTTCTACCATCCTTAAGCATGAATATAAACTAAACAGATTGCTACGAAGTATTAAAGATGAAGTTGGTGACACTACTAATGACTGTTAGTTGGTGCTGCTATAATGTGTGGTCTACCGGAACATTTACACTATAGCGAGTGGTCTAACGGGACATTTTAGGATGTAGTTCAATAGGATAGAATAGAATGTTAGGTTGGGACAGAATAGAACAGTTTAGGTTAGGTTGAGTTATGACATGACAGAACCTTACCAAACCTAACCTAACCTATCCTATTCTATCCTGTCCTGTCCTATCGTAGCCTAACCTAACCTACCCTAACCTAACCAAACCTAACCTATCCTATCCTATTCTATCCTGTCCTGTCCTATCGTAGCCTAACCTAACCTAACCAAACCTAACCTAACCTAACCTAACCTAACCTAACCAAACCTAACCAAACCTAACCTAACCTATCCTATCCTATCCTGTCCTATCCTATCCTATCCTAACCTGTCCAAACTTAACCCTAACTTATCCTATCCTGTCCTATCGTGTCCTGTCTTAACCTATACCTAACCTAACCTAATCTAGCCACCCTAACCTATTGTATCCTAACCGAGCGCTGTAGTGTAAATATCTCTGTAGACCGTACACTATAGCAGCACCTATTAGTCTGTATGCTTCTGGTTCTATTCCTGGTTATCTTTGTGGTCTCCCCAAAGTTTATAAGCCTAACATACCTTTAAGACCCAACATTTCATTCAAAGGTACCTTCACTTATAATAAAAATATATTTTTGGTTCCCCTGGTCAGCTTCCTATGAACAAATAAATATATGGTTCAGATTTCTGCTGGCTTTGATGTTCCCTTGCATGAAGCGACTCGGCTCATCACAGACAACACCAGTACTTCTACCTTCACTTCAGTTGGCCTGAACAGGAAATCATTGTACAGCTTGTTGGAGATAGCTACCCCACCAATCCCTGTTTACATTTAATGGAAAACTTTCTACTCAAACAGATGATGTGGCGATGGGGTCACTACCAGGTCCTTCATTTGCATTTTTTTTTTTTCTTTGACATAATGCACAAACCAGGCTTAATAACTGTCCCAGTAATTTTAAGCCCCCCTTTTCTTTCTTTCTTTCTTCTTTCTTTTTTACCAAAGGTATACTGACGACACATTCCTCATATTTAACAACTCTGCTCACATTAAAAAATATTTGGATTGTTGTCTCCCAACATGCCGACATAAATTTCACTTAAGAACCTAAAAACGACAAAAACCTTCCATTCCTGGACATTCTACAGTAGTTACCAATCACTCCAATCACTTCACTTATCCCGCAAGTGTTTCTCACAAACCTACTTTCACTGGCCTAAGCACAAACTCCCTATCCTCAGTTACACCCCATACAGTTTAAAGATAATAATATAACTATCTTGTTCCACATTGGAGTACAATTCGTTTCCATATGGCTCACTTTCTGCTCTGTAATTTGTTTACATAAAGCAAATTTTGCCATTAATACAGTAAGTACACTGTCCATATTTTTGAGAAACTATTAACCCACTCTGTGCCGGAGATCTACGTGTATGTCGGCCCCTATATGCGCGGACACTGCCAGCGATGTACTTGTACGTCGGCGATTTGATATATATGCCAAAACTCGAAGTCAAATTAGGCACCAAAAAAATCGGCTGGGATATTCCTACGTCACTCTAGGCCTCATCTGACTCTCTAGGCCTCAATATATACCCAACAAGAGTGTCCTTGGCTTGAATAGCATAGTTACTAATGAAGAAAATCCAGAGCTTCTGCCTCCTCTTGCTCTGTGGCAGCAGCGGGGGGTGAAGTCTATGGGCATTACTCCGAAGTTTTCAGCCGCCTGCTCAGGGAGAATCGACCTCCAAATCGACCTACATGGCGGAGTACTTTTATGGCTGTTCTCCATGTTTTCTCATCACTTCTAACCTATCTAGCAAAGAAAAAAAATGGTCAAAAATTGCCTGGCACCATGGCGCCATGAGGGTCCAAAGTCTGCCTGCATCTGGCGGGTAAATGATTTAGAGTGTTATGTAATGTAAGACAGCTTTGGCATGTTTTGGTTGTCTCTGAATTGCCAACTGTTGTTCTTGTAGAATGTAGATGTTTCTAGTAAAATGCAAGTTTATATAAGGATGGATTAGAGACTAGAACGAGTTCAGTCGGGTTTCAGGTCAGTTTGAGTGAAGTGCAGTCGGTTTTGGTTCAGTCTGAGTGCAATGCTGTTAATGAAGTTTGTGTCAGTTTGAGTGAAGTGCAGTTGAGTTTGGCTCAGTGCCGTGCTGTTAGTGAACTTTGTGAAGTGTTGCTGGCAAGCATGAAGTGTAATTACTGTCAGTGAAGATTATTTTCGGTACTTGTGTAATAAGTACAGTGTTGGCAAGCGTTAAGTGTACTAACACTAAAGTGTTGTCAAGCATTAAATGTAATAATAAGTTAGTAAAATGTGTATAGCTCCGTTGCTTGTGAGAACAGTGCAGTTGGAAAGCATTAAGTGAAATTATTTGGAAAATAAAGACAGTGAATTTTAAGAAGCCAGTGTCTATTTTCGCCTCAGGTGATCTTGTATGCTGTACACCTTAAGGCTGACCATAGGAAGAACAACTCTCTGGGCAACGTCCTTCCTGTACTGTACTACTGCCGTTGGAGCCTGTGGCAGTGTGGGGTGAGGATGTAACACTGGTGTCAGGAGTGGGATTATTCAGGGCTGCAGTGAGTCTAATCTTCGACATGGAGCAAGAAGGTGTCCAGACAAGAGGCCAAGCTAGGCAGGAAGAGGCATTGCTGGGTGGAATTATGAAACTATTACAAGCACATATACAGACACAGAACGAAGGTCAGAAAAAGCTCGAAGAACAATTGCAAGCACAGAATGAAAGACTACAGGCCCAAAGTGAAGAACAGAAAGAGCCCTCGCGTGACATTCTGTAGGTCCGTTGTTGAAAAAAAGGGCTCACTTCCCTCTCAGATGTCCCTCGCTCTCTTTTTAGAACATGCCTCCGTTCATGAGGGTTCTGTCTCCGTCTATACTGACGGGTCTAAGACGGATACTGGAGTAGGATTTGGTGTTGTCTTCCCTTCGTTTAGTAGGGGCGGTAGCCTTCCTGGCATTACTTCAGTGTATACCACGGAACTGACTGCAATTTTATGTGCTCTTAAAATTATTTTTACTCTCCCCTAATCCCTTTTTGTGATTTTTAATGACTCGCATAGTGCTTTGTCTGCATTAGAGTCTCTTAATGCATCCCATCCATTGGTTTTATCAATTTTAGAGTGGCTTTTTCTTCTTGACCGCCGTGGCTGCCGTGTAGACTTCTGTTGGGTACCCGCACATGTTGGTGTGGTGGGCAATGAGAGAGCAGATACTCTAGCTAAAGCTGCGTCTTCTCAACAGCCCCCAACCAACTACCCACTTCCTGCTTCTGATGTAACATCTTACTTGCGGTATGCAAGTCATACGTGTTGCAGAGACAGTGGGATGTTGTTTCTCACAATAAACTAAAAGAAATCTTTCAGAGAGTGGTTATGCCAAGGGTTCTTCCCTCTATGTCTCGGTGATTGAAGGTGGCTCTCGCTATGCTTCGCATTGGGCATTCGCGGCTTACACATGGGTTCCTGATGAATGATGAATCTCAACCGTACTGTGATGACTGCCTTGTTCCCCTTACTGTCCGTAAGGTCGAGTGTCCGAGTCTGGGGGACCTACATCAGAGATTCCTCCATAGGCATAAGGGGGCAGATGGTGCCTACTGTTTGTCCTCAATGCTTGGTGAAGCCTCTAGCGATTTTAGTGATGTTTTTAGTTTTCTTCAGGAGGCGGGCCTCCTTCCACTTTTATAAGTACTTGATATTTTATAAACTATTTTTTTATTATTTTTCAGTGTTTTATTCCTACTACCAAATATTAACTTTAATTTGAATATACACTTTTTATTTTGCTGTGTTTTATTTAGTCGTCCGGCGGCATATGACCCTGGCAGTTGCGCCGCCAGATTTTAATTATTTGCAATCAATCAATCAATCTTCATATGATAATTACCATTATGATATTCATTAATGTTTATTTCAATTAATGTTTGCCATTATTTTTTTTTTCTTATTTTTTCATTGTTCATCTCTGTGATTTCTATGTCATCAGGGTTGTGGAACAATGGAGGAAATCAAGAAGACTTATTGAGAGTATTCTTCCAAATCTTCCACAATTACTGGAGGAAGTGTGTGAACACCTTATCAGTATAGGTGTTGAAACAGCAGATGATCTTCGGTATGTTCAGGCCACTGACCTTCCCATGATGCAGGATATTCAAATACGCAAAGTTATTGATAAATGGACACAAGGTCTTTACATCGTAAATAACGATTAATTTACTTTAACTGTCTTATAAAGAGAAATAGTGCAGCAAATGTTAGTGTTGTATACACTTCCATTTGTCGTTTTTTTTCCACTCTGGCATTCACCATGCTTTATGAAAGAAGCATATGCAGTGACTCCTCGCTATACAACACCCCATTAAACGATACCCCACTTTATTGACATTTTAAAAAATGCCACCCTTCCTCGGTTAGCAGTGGCCCGTCGCCAGATTAATTTTTTTTTTTTTTTTAGGTTAGGTTAGTAACACCCTTTCCCAGCTAACAGTGGCCCATCCACAGATTAACATTTTTTTTTTTTCTGGTTTGGATGAATGTGGACATTATTTTTGTGTTTATGTTCATTTAGAAACTGTCTAGAGTTTAAATTATGTGTTGTAGTCATAGATGAGGTGGACACTGTCTTTTTTGGGTACAGTTTCCTAAGTTTGAATTTTTCCAGATTAACAGTACTTTTCATGATCTTATTTTATTTCTTGGTTTAGGTGAGTTATGTACTGTTTATGGACTCATGTGGGTGAGTTTTCAACATGGTTGGGAATGGATCACAAGCCTCCCAAACGCATCCCTATATAGTGCTCCTGCCTGTAACGTGGCTAATATAGACTTGCCACTCTCCGCGTTACACTTTGCCTCGTTACACGTTCCATGTGTTTCCATTATAAGGGCTAATCAAACTGGATATTTTCCAAAAGCATCCTCTTCACATCAAATCCAACCCAAACCCTCCAAAAAGCACCCTACAGACATTCACTTTGGTATACATAGGTAGTTATTAACAATGCATAGAAAAGTGTCCTAGACATTAATGAAAACAATTTTAGATCACAAACCTGACTGGCTCTGGATTTCTTACACTTTGTACCCCACCCATCTCGTACTTTACCACCTCGTACCCCTACCAACACATACCCCTGCCTACCTTAACCTTCTCGTTACTGAACGATGCAGGCTGCGTCCAACCTCGGGCAAGTACTCAGGATGTGGGCCAGCTCGACCTTGGCTGAGTGCTGGGAGAACCCCCCGTTTCCGTGCTCACGGTATTTTTTAAACATTTTATCCTCACACCTTTAGTTTGGCTTCTACCTCCGTGAATTTTTTCCTCTTAATCTCGAATAGTTGTACTTGCTTACAGTGTACATAAAAACGTTTTGCGAATATAAATTATGCACTTATATATGATTATTCTCTTTCCTTGTTGTTTTCTCATAGAAATAATTTTTTTCCTTCATGTTTTCTCATGGAAATATATGTTTTATGGTAATTGTTACTGAGAAATAGTTTTAGGTAATTTCATTAGCTATATTTTGGTTTATAAACATTTACTGTAGGACAATTCGGGTCAGTTTTGCGAGCCACAAAAGGAAATTATCTTATGATTGTGCTGCAATGCGGGAGCAGTGTTTCGCTCGGCCAAATTTGTTGCTAAATTATTTTTCCCCTGCCTTTATTTATGCCTCTATCTGCCTGATTTTTTTTCACGTAATCTTCAATAGTTGTACTTGCTTATGGTGTTGAAAAAAAAAAAAAAAAAGTTTGGCGAATAAAAATTAGGCTGTATTTGACCATGTTTTTTCATTCCATCAAGGGGCGATTTTGTTGGACATAGCTGGCGTCGTCCAGTAATGAGCAGTGAGATTAGGTTCGAGGCAGCCTACGCAATCCAGGAATGAACGGCTGACTTTTGCACCACTACCCTAAATATTGAAAGGGTTAATCCTAACTAAACTAAATATGACCAAAACTGTATCTAATTCGACCTAACTCTAGCTAAATTAAACATTACCAGCACCACATCCATTCCTAACTAAACTAAACCTGACCAGAACCACATCCAATCTGACCTAGGGGTACGAGTTGGTTCCCTGTCCCCGCTGGCCATGAGGCAGGATAACAGCAAACAACGGTGGAGAACCAGTCACAGTGCACTGCTCGCCTGACGTCATCATTCGTGACATTTGACATTTGGCGGACTGTCTGAGCTCCGACGCCAGACAACAACTCACCACAGTACATCAGTGTCTGACTGTAGAACACATTTTATGGGTCACCAAGTTGATTATCACGTAAGTACAAATCTGAGTTACAGGATCCCCTATTACAGGCAGGAGCACTGTGAGCTACTTCCTGTGGATTAATGTCCCCTTTACTGTATACGATACCCTGGGTTAACAACCGATTTTTCCTTACACATTTCATCGTTATAGCGAGGAGTGCCTGTATGTCTGTCCAGGAGATTTAAAACCAAAATGTTACTTAGGTTTTTTTTTTTAATTTCAGGGGCAACTCCCTCTCAAACATCACAACAGACAGCTACAGTAATAGTCCAGGAGTAATGGATTTAACCTGGAACAAATTATAAACAAGCTGAAAATTGCAGGATATGTTAAGAAAACTGTCCTGAATAACATAGTAAAAGTCCCCAAAGATCCCTCTTGTGCTTAATTCGGAATTCAAGATGGCGTGCAAAATGGCCACATTTTTTTAATTTTCCCATATCTCAGGTTTCAAACATGATAGAAATACAAACAAGGTGTCACAATATAGGTTTTCAGACACATGGATTTCAATTAAACGATTATTTAACCCCTACACCGCGGGCATGTTTACCAATGACTTGCGTGTGCCGCGGGGTTATTTGGGCTCCGACAGACTCTCAAAAAATATTTGCCAAAAATCAGTTATTAGTCCTAGAATAATAAAATTAAATATGCTTATGGCACATACCTTCAGCTTTCTCCTGGAATGATTGTTGAGCCTTCGTCAGTTACCGTAGGACTTGTGGAGACCTCTGAAGTAGGGTAACGAAGTCTCCACTTTACACTTCCCGACAACCCGTAATATGATTACCACAGCCAGATACAAACACTATTCTACAATTTTCAAGTAGTTTGGGATCCATACTAAAAAAAAAAACACTGTGAAAGCAATGGAAATTACGAGCGCGTCTGATCGTCGCACTGGCACTAATTCGCTCTTAGTAGTCTGTCATTTATTATTCATAAAACCCCTCACACTTTAAATTTCTATTACTATATAACACTTATATATATCTACAATCTTTATTCATAAGTTTCCTTCAGTAGTATTAGTTTATTGTCACTGTAGGGATTCAATTTCTTTCAGTAAAATACGTAGCATTCACTTTCTCGTCCTGTATACTGGCATTGAGAGTGAATGTCACTTTCATCTTCACTCTCATAACTCATAGCATTCAGACATGCTAGAGTGAAACTTTCACTTTCATTACTCCTAGGGTATATACTCGTATTCTTATAATACTACTCATTTACATTTCTATTTACGTTCTCTATTTTATTTACGTTATTTACATTTCTATTTTATTTACACTGTGTTGTGCACTGTCACTTGAAATAACTTATAAAACTATTTTCCATTGTTCACGTATATTTACATTCATTACTTTCACTTGCTGTTTACACATTATTTACAATTCCACTTGCACTGTTTTACTCAATAGAAGGATCGTAGTCACTCTTTTATCAATTGTCAGCCCTTTACCTCTTTCCACACGAGGTTTAGTAGGGGGTAAAGGTCACAGGGCCATTTGCATGGGGGTGAAAAAAGGCCTTGAAGCCAGCAAGAAGAAACATACGTACTCTCGCTTCGGAAGTTGAGAGTAACCTGATAACGGAGGGCCAGCTGGAGGCCTGCTAAGGGGTTATTCAGAGTTACCAATATTACTTCTTGAAACAGCTAAGTCTAGCACTGATATGATTGGCAGGAAATCTAGACAATACATTATAAATTTGGTAGTTCCAGGTGAATGTAAATATCACTTAGGCTTCTCCCTTCCCTCCTTACATGTATATTTATTTCGAAAATAGATTAGAGGCCTACTTGGGAGATATATATTCAGAGCTACCAATGTTAGATCTTGAAACATCTTTGTTTAGCACTGATATGATTGGCAGGAAATCTAGACAATACATTATAAATTAGGTAGTTCCAGGTGAATGTAAATATCACTTAGGCTTCTCCTTTCCCTCCTTACATGTATATTTATTACGAAAATAGATTATAGGGCATATTTCAAGGGGAAAAAACAGCGAAAATTAGCGAACGAGTGCACGTGAGGTGTTGTCAGGTGATAATTAGCCAATTCCAGGTGTTTGGCACTCTCACTTACCTTATTTCTTTCTTGTATATATTATTTGGTATAAGAATAGGACATAGGGCTTATTTCAATGGATGAAATCAGTGAAAAATTCCAGGGAAGATTTACTTAGCGTAGCACGGCCGGGCAGGCGAGAGGATAGGGTAATGGAGGGGGGTAGGGAGGGGAGTCAAGAATGGGGAGAAATGGCTAAATTGTCAACAATGGATGGGAGTACAGATGAGATTAGGAGTGCTGACTAGTGTTGGACATTGGCAGTACTGATAGATGATACAAGCCCCCACTTGGAAGCCCGGGTGAATTCAAAATAACTCAGAATCACAAAAGCGACGCCCCGCGGTATGATCCCTTGCTCCCAAGTGTCACGAAAGTGACGCCCCGCGGTTAAGGGGTTAAAAGCCAAGATGAAAATCTGATACAACAATACAACTATAAATAGTATATCAGGACAACATAGATGCACTTTTATCAGTTACCACGCCAGATCATCTGTACACTTTAACTGTACAAACAAGCTGAAAAGACAAGATGGACTTCATGAGCTGTTCCAGACGGAGGACCTCTGCAAGTGCACATTG
This sequence comes from Coenobita brevimanus, assembly GCF_032717465.1. Taxonomy (NCBI): domain Eukaryota; kingdom Metazoa; phylum Arthropoda; class Malacostraca; order Decapoda; family Coenobitidae; genus Coenobita; species Coenobita brevimanus. The sequence goes on from NC_136980.1 coordinate 23,303,791, forward strand.
CTTGTCGGAAAGCCTACACCCGTGAGACCAGCATCAAGGCAGAGAAGAGAAAGGCCAGTGAGGCACCAACTGAAGAAGACACTGCACCACCCACACTGAGATCCAGAACTCACGTCTTTGATATAGTCAGTCACTGCTTGTCTTGTTCTGAGAAGATAGAAACTGGTAGCAAACTGGCACTCAAATGAAGGAAACTCTTCAGCAATGTTGAAACCATTGAATTCAAGGACAGTGTTATGAAAGGCGCTGGAGAAAGGTGTGATGAGTGGGGTAACACAGTTGCCAAGAGAATAGAAGCTGTCATAGATTTGGTAGCAGCTGAGGTCAAATACCATAGAGTCTGTGCTAGGGAGTTCTTACTAGTACTGAGAAAACAAAATCTGTTGGCAAACCAGTTGATGCTACAAGAGATTCTGCTTTCAGTGCGCTCTGTTCATTTCTAGATGAGAATGATGAATGTCAATATTCCATTTCCGTGCTCTTGGAACACATGGAAACGTTTCTTCAGAGTGAAGATGGATACTTCATCAAATACTTCAAGCGAAAGCTGGAGGAACGTTATGGTGATAACATCATTATCACAAGCATTGTCATTTTTCGTGACTCTACACACCGGATCCTTCGTGAAAAATGGGTCGCAGACAGAACAACTGGCAAAAATTGCGAAAATAATCGAATAATTGATATGGCTACATTATTTATTCTTGATGATAATCGCTTGTCAATCTATGATCTCAGTGAATACCGCACAATGAAAGACACTGAGAATGGTGACACCTTGATTCCTGAGTCACTTAAGCGTTTCTTGCACAAATTGCTGGATCCGAAGGACAAACAGTCTACTGTTGTACTCGTAAACAGACGGTGCACGGCCATAGCCCATTCCATCATTTCAGTCTGCAGGCCAAGATCTTGTATCTCACCAGTACATTCATAGCAAGTAAGCCTCATGTGAGCTGACAGACATCCTGAGCAGTATCAGCTTTGCTGATGATTACAAGGAGGCGCAACGCTTTGAGAATAGTCTCATATCCACTTGTGGACCTTCCTATGGCTTATATGGTTTACTCAGTTTGTGTTTGACAGCGCCGTCTTCGACATTGCTACGCTGACTGGTCACAACACATTTCATATCTATGGTTGGAAAAGCTTTTGTAACTCCTTCAGGAACAATGGATAAGTCCCCCATCAAGCGCACAGTGAAAGCACCATCAGCAGAGCTACTTGGTACCTTTTGGCAAATCTCTATCAAGACATGCAGCAAACTGGCAGTTCCTGGTCTGCAGTCCATCACAGTAGACCCTCTGAAGATTTCTGACAGTCAGAGTTTTCAAGCAACAGTTTTTGATTGTGTTTGGGTGCTTGGGTATGTGTTGAACCTAACACCTCGTCTTCCTTGGAGTGGATTCATGAAAATGGTTCTGAGAAATGACGAGTTTCACACCAGAACTGAAACTCTCCCATTCATCAATCTTGATCCAAGCAACTCAAGCACCATCTACACTGCACTGTGTTTTGCATAAGAACAGAGTGAAAAGCATGATCTGAAAATCTGTCCTGTCACCTTTGATCAGCCTCTATTCCAGAAGGCTTCAGAAATAGTTGCTGCTTCCAACGACTTGGACAAAGTGATTGTGCGACTTGGTGGGTTTCATCTTCTGATGTCCTATCATGGTAGTATATACCAAATCATGTCAGGGAGTGGGCTAGCAGAACTGTGGGAAAGAGTGTTTGCCAAAGGTCAGTGGTACACATGTTGACTGGCCATGCCTTCTCTCGGGCCGTCCGTTCTCACAGTCTCACCTTGATAGCTCTCATATGTGTTCTGATGGAGAAGGTAGACTGATTGAACTAGACTGACAGAGAACACCTGGCCAGCGTGTATGAAGACACTATTGACCAAGATGAAGGCACCGCTGATGTAGGAGAGGACGAAACTGTGAGGCAGTTTCACCAACTTGTTTCACAACACCTTGACGAAGCTACTAGTCAGAGCAAAACCGGAAAGCTATGGGTGCAATACGTCCATCAGGTTATCCTCATGCTGAACTTCAGGGCTGAGAGGACAGGTGACTGGAAGCTCCACTTTCACTGCGTGAGGGAAATGATTCCAAATTTCCATGCAGCTGGACACCTACCTTATACCAAGAGTGCCAGACTCTACCTCCAGCAGATGGAATCCATCGACAAAGTCATGCCACCTGATGAGTATAGGTTGTTTTCTGACAAAGGCTACTTCACAGTCCACCGAGCTGACGAATTCTGGGTTGGAAACGTCTCTGACCAGACGATTGAGCAGTTCTTGATGAGGATGCTGAAAACAAGTGAAGGAATGACCCATGGCCGAGGAATCACCGACAGTACCTTGGCAAAATTTGTCCATGCTTTACCTCCTTGTGTCCCTGTCTGTGATGCCCTGGAGAAGTTCACTGGTGTGCACACAGCTACCTCAATGCAACATAAAGATCTCCGTTCATCCACCCAAGCAAAATACAACAGAGACCATAGTGTCTTCGTGCAGTGGCTGCAGGCACATCCACCGTTCGATTGTTATCAACCAGACCGTCTGGTGTCAATCACTGGTGGGGTTGTAGCAGATGCCTCAGTCAACTGTGATGTTGCAGTGAACGTTGGTCTTGCTGCAGTCTCCAGGATAGCCGGGAAATGCTTCACAGAGGTCACACTGCATCGCAGCAACAAGGTGAAGACAATGAGTGATAAGCATAATAGCATCAATGTCAGGGGCCAAAACACAATCGTGAATCCTGATCTGTTCTTCAACAGGATCATCTGTGTCTTGAAGACAAGGTTTGGCCTGGAAGAGTTTATGTCATACGAGCTTGCCCCTCAACCTTCTTCCCTGTTTCACGATGGCGCCATGCGGAAGCCAACCAAGAGTGCCCTAGGTAGGCTACACTCCTGAAGTCGTTTGTCCCTGCACAACCCGACATGCCAGACAAGTGTCACTATGTTGTGGATGGGGGTCATCTGTTGCAGTCGGTGGTGTGGCCACAACCCTCTAACTACAAAGATGTGTGCCAGTGTTACGTTTGCTATACCCTGAAACACTATGCAGCAGGCACTACTGTTGTCTTTGATGGCTATAACAACATCTCCACAAAGGCAGCTGAGCAACAGCAGCAAACAAAGAAAACCACATCCAGTAGCATCTTCTTTGACTTGAACATGCAAACCACCACTTCTCAGGCTGTGTTTCTAGCCAATGGTCACAACAAGGAGCGGCTAATACAAATGCTTAGTGACGTTATGCATCAGTCGGGCATTGTGGTGAAGCAGGCTAAGGCTGATGCAGATGCTCTGATAGCCTCAACTGCTCTATCCTTAGCAGAGTCAGGGAAACTTGTGGTTGTTGTCGGTACAGACACTGACATACTGGTAATGCTGGTGGCTCAAGCAACCACAAACATGGATTTGTACATGCTATATCAGAAGAACCCACAACACTGTACAGGGTTCATGACATTCAAGATAGCACTGGCGACACCAGCACATATCTGATGGTGCTCCATGCCATAACTGGTTGCAATACTGTGTCTGCACTGTATCGCCAGGGGAAGCTCAAGCCATTCAACCTGGTGCATAAGAAGCAAGACTATGGTCTGCTCAAAACCTTCAACAGCACTGGGAGCATTCACCAGGAAGTGCAAAAGACAGGTGAAAGCTTCCTCCTGAAGTTATATGGAGCTAGCAGCAAATGTGCTTCACTGGACGTGTTCCGATACATTCCCTACAAATAGGCAATCAGCAGAACCTCCCTTGCATCATCCTTTCAGCTGGCAACTTTGCCCCAACAAGTGCTGAGCTAAGCAGCATTCCTTCAGAACCTACCTAACGGTTCAGGAGTGGATGGGGAATCATTTGCAGCCAACAGAGTGGGGATGGAGACTGGAGGATAACAACCTCACTCCCGTTGAGACAGATCAGCCCATTTCCCCTGCCACTCTGCTAAACATGGTCTCACGCTGCTGCAGAGCAGATGGCTGTGGTGTGTCATGCGGTTGCAGGAGGCTCAGGGTGCATTGCTCCATCTTATGCACCTAGTGCAATGGCCAGACCTGCAACAATACGGCACCAGCTTCATCACTGCTGGATGTAGATGAAGGAGAAATTGAGGAATCTGGACCAGTTTCTCCAGTCAGTGATGAAGATGATGACTAAATGTAATCTTGTAAATCTAGATTTTTAAGGCTACTTTGTAAGTAGTTCAAATTGTGTATCATTGATTAAATGACACATCTAAGGTTCCTATATGATAAGAATACAGATATTACTAACTGTATATGCTTATAAACATCTAAGGTTTCCATGTCATAGAAATTGCTAGATACAAGCTCTTATATCCCATAATGTAGAAGGTATAAGTTCATATGTGCTGCTCTGGCGGATATTTTTACAACGCCAGTGAGCTACTATATACAGAGGCCAACTAAGAATCACCTGACTGATGGGCATGTTGCACAACCTTTCCCTAAAGAACACATTTATTGTAAAAACAGAAATGTGTAGATGAGTGGCAGGGCGATTCCTGAAATTCATTTATGTCCAACCAATAATCAGGTTATGGTCGTGATATCCTATCAAATTATCATTTAATCTTAAAAAATGGTTTGATTGAAATCCTCGTGCTTAAAAATAAATATTTTGACACCCTGTTTGCATTTCTATCATGTCTGAAACCTGTAATATGAGAAAATCCCAAAGTGGCGGCCATTTTGGACGATATCTTGAATTTCTGTTGAAGCACAAGGGGGGTGTCTGGGGACTTTTAGTATGTTGTCCAGGACAGTTTTCTGACTTTATCCAGAAATTTTCAGCTTGTTTATAATTTGTTCCAGGTTTGACCTTATTTGGTTCTAATGCTCTTGGACTATAAACGAAGGTATAAGATCTGAACCCGTTGGTTCAACTTCGTCCTCAGAGCATCAAACAGAAACATCTGCCAAGTTACGGCCAATTATAAATGCTGTTTGGGCAGAGCCATTTCAAATACCATGGAAGGTATTTCCCAAAAGAGATATGCTCTCATACTTACAGAAGGGATTGAGACCTAAGCCATCAGCTTGAAGAGATGGTGAGAATTTTAGTTGAAATTTCTAAGATTTCTCAGAAGCCAGGTAAGAGAGCACTAGCATCAGTTGCCGCCCAAATTGTCAAGACTTCCAAGTTCTTTGCTAGATGTGATTGATGGAACTGTTATTGGGACTGGCTATGATTCTTTACTAAAACAGTTACAGTCAAGGTTTGACAACATAAACAGAAAAACAGATACCTAATTCAAAAGAAAAAGAGAGGATTCCCTTGTAAATGAGGAAGACCTGCTAGGAGCTGGTCCAACCAAAAAAATAATAAAAAATAAAACTGCATGGCAAGTATGGATGCATTAATTATATGCCTAATGATTACCCAGATGGGAAATCTGAAGAAACACAGAAAGATAAGAAAGCCATACTAAAGCAGAAATACAAACAAACACTTAATGACAGAGTGGAAGATTTGATGAAGGATACTTATGTATCTCAAAGAAAAGATATCACAGAAAAAAAATGGAGGTTCAGGATTTACTAACTGAATGGCCATATACATTTGAACAAACAGGAATGTTTGTTCATTTTAGAGAACTGACGAATTGACAACCATCCATCCATCCATCATCCAATGCTGCATTGCCCCATGAGAGCGTAGGAGTCCGGGGCTAAGCAGTTGGTCCCGAAATTTAAGATGAGAGTGACCAACCTCACTCATCCCTGAGTGGCATTACGTGAGCAATAAACCCCAACCACCCTTTGGATATAAACCTAAACCGGCTCAATCCAATTGGAGCGCAATAATTACCCACTAAACCACCAGGCGCCAAAATTTGGTTATATGGTTACCACCCAGCCTAGTAAATGGTTTCCTGGTGCACAGGAAACCATTTGGCTTGTCATTCAGTGTGGAGTCACCCACAGGCTGAAGGAAGTGGAAAGAATGAAGGAAAGAAAGACAGAAGAGGGAGTGTACAGTAAAGTCACCCGTAGGCAGAAGGACAAGGAAAGAATGAAGGAAAGAAAGACAGAAGAGAATGGAAGGAAAGAAAGATGGAGAGAAAATGGCAGACACTCGAGAGCAGCACTATTTCGAGTGAGTGGATGGTGAGCGCCCCCACCTACCACATACATAAAAGATATACCGGTAATAGATTTTGCAGTTTCCAGTAGGGGAGCAGTGATTCCGAAATGGATGAAAGAACAACCAAGTAAGCATATACAGAAAATCAGACAGGAGCTTGTAGAGGCAAAATCCTCTGTAAACAATAGTAACCCAGAGGTGACTGCGATATGTGCTGCTGTGTCTTACTGCGATAATATATGGTGAGTCTTACATGAAAAAGAAGAATTCGCGTATGTATGTGTAAAGGTACGTTATTTATATTAATAGTTAAAAATTATCTACTATATGGCTACCAAACTTGCTCGGAAGAAGCATAATTTCTAGTGTGAGAATTTATAGTGTACTTTTCATTTCTTGAACAATAATTTTGAGGAAATTTTTTGTCGAGTTCTAGGTACTGGAAGAGTTTTACCCCCTTATCTTGATAAGGACTCTCATTATGATGCGGTCGTCTGTCTGAGTTTGTTCGTCCATCTGTACGCCTGCGTCTCTTCAACCATCTGTCTGTCTCCATCCACCTGTATGTCTGTCTTTTTGTCCATATAGACATATGTCTGTACTCCATGTGTGCCGTGTGCTATAAGTATTTGTTTGTGTTGGTACTGAATGAGTAATTTTTTACTGTATTTGTTCTCTGCTTTTGAAGATTTTAATCTATATTTCTGGTTATGTAATTTTGAACCTACTGCAAACAAGACTGACTTTGAGAAGGACCTTCCCCAGACACCATGTTTATTAGGCTTTGGTAAGTTAAGCATGTAGTTTGTATTCCTAATACAGCTAATGTTTTACCAATAATATTATGAAATCTCGTTTTTGTGTTTTTATATGTAATATGGTGGAACCCAAAGGGGGAGTGATGCAACCATCAGGAAAATACATGTTTAATTTTATTTTCATTTTATAGAACTGTAATGCTCGGTGAAAAAGGCCCGACTCCTCAGTCCTAAAACACCTAACGTGTAGCGGGGTCCTCTTTCGTGACCGGAGCTTAGTGCAATGAAAGAGAGGCAGGACACAAAAACTCTAGGCAATAACCTTTTTCACGTATATTCCCACAGTCAGACACAGGACTAAATACAGATATTACAACACGAATAGTGACACAGAAGTAAAACCTTACTTAGGATGTTAGTATCTCACAGGATACTGACTTAACCACTACGGTTGCCAATACAGAAAGTCTAGTGAACTGGTGTACAGGGAACACGGGTGCGCGTGAGAGCGCGGGAGGGGGAGTTCACACGGGGGGGGGGAGGGGAAGGACTCGTGACGAGCCGGAACAGAGTTATAGTAAAATTGGGAAAGGATACGTCTTTCTAATTCACTCTTAGTATCACTTGAGAGAAAAAGGGTTTTGACATTTGATTCTCTCTCTCATTTATATTACGTTATTTATGAGGAGGGGATGTTGTAGAGAGGGAGGGAATAGCGGGACACTGGATATTTACGGAAATACAAAAGGACGGATATTATTCTCACTTCTATGGTTTTCTGACAACAAGGGACAAATGTATATTTTCACTACAGAGACTTCCTCAGGGGAAGAGTTCTTACTGGTTTCTTACGAGGTCGTCACTTATGAGTCAGAGTTCTTGGGACTCACTCACTGTTCTCATCCTTACTCACTCTCCCGTGATTTCACTCGCCCAGCTACTGAACATACATTTAGTCACTATATCACTGTAACCTGTTTTCTAGGGCAACGTCACACTTAATATAATTTCCGTAACTAGTCTTGGGGCAATACCACACTTGACATATATTCACTCGTGTCGTGGGGGCGGCGGGGAGACACGCCGGCATCTATTTGGCCGGGCTAGGGGCACCGCCAGGGAAAGGCATGCCGAGAGCGCACGGGACGGCTCGCAGGGGCGTCTTCTCTCGTCTAGGGCTGCACATAGCGCAAGGGCCCGTAGTCTCCGGGCTGGGATTAGGGGTGTGGCCCTCAGGGCTGGGGGCAAACCGGTCTAGGAGTCTCTGGCTCCTGTCTATGCCAGAGGTGGAGGTCCTTCGCCGTCTCTTGGGCGTGGAGAGGTTGTGCCCGGGAGTCCTGGGGAGGGCCCTGGGAGGCTCAGGGCTGGGGTCCCCCAAATCAAGGGGCACCGTCATGTGGGGGCTGCGGCACTGTCTCGTACTGGGGTCCGACAGGTGAGTCTTCTCCAGGGCCAGGCGTAGGGATCGGAGGCCAGGGGAGGCCTTTAGGCCTCGCAGGGTCCCTCTGGTGTTTGGGAGCCAGGCGCCTGTCTCACGCAGGGGCGATGTCGGCACCTCTGTCTGGCCTTAGGGCCTGGCAATAGGCCGTGGCTGTGTGGGGGAGTCAGCACACCTCTGGTCGTCTCTCCAGAGGCTGTGGGCCCGTCTCTTCTGCAGGAGGGGGGAGTGGCAATCAGCCGTCTCAGGAGCAGTGCCTTTGGAGCGGCAATCGGCCGTCTCCTTCAGCAGGAGGAGTGAGCGCCAATTGGCCGTCTCGGGGGCAGCACCTCCAGAGCGGCAGTCGGCCATCTCCTTCGGCAGCAGGAGTGAGCGGCAATCGGCCATCTCGGGGGCAGCACCTCCAGAGTGGCAACCGGCCATCTCCTTCGGCAGGAGGGGTGAGCGGCAATCGGCCATCTCGGGGGCAGCACCTCTAGAGCGCCAATCGGCCGTCTCCTTCGGCAGGAGGAGTGAGCGGCAATCGGCCATCTAGGGGGCAGCGCTTCCAGAGTGGCAATCGGCCGTCTCCTTCGGCAGGAGGGTTGAGTGGCAATCGGCCGTCTCGGGGGGAACCCTTCCAGAGCGGCAATCAGCCGTCTCCTTCGGCAGGAGGGTGGAGCAGCAATCGGCCGTCTCCTGGGGCAGAAGAGATGAGCGGCAATCGGCCGTCTCCAGAGGGGCGCTGTCGGAAACTGAAATATCAGTTCCACCCCAGTCTGATCTGGCAGTCCTACTCCCCGAAGGTAGTGTCCTCTGTCTGCTATGGTGGCGGTGCGACGGTTGGGTCTTAAAAGGTGGCGCACGGCCCAGGCTGGCTTATGCCGTTGTTGTATTGGGTCCCCTAGTGTGGGTGTGGCTACTCCGTGGGGTCTGGGTAGGGATGTCGGTGTGTTTCTGGGGGCACTGCGCTGTTCTTCTCTCACTATGGCTCTTTGGGCACTACACTGTTTCTCTCTCACCATGTTTCTGGGGGCACTACACTGTTCTTCCCTCATCTTATTTTCGGGGGCACTGTCTTGCAAGCCACGTATTTCACCACTCTCCCCTTGGAAAAAGTCACGTCACCGTGGCTGGAGGCGGTATACGTGAGTGTCGTGGGTGGTGTATGCAGGCTTGAGATGCTGAAGTAGGGCTTGCCAAGCGGTGGTGTACAAGTTTTCTGCCTGCTCAGAGTCGCAGGTGAGGAAGACCGTGGAGGTGGTAATGGTGGACCGGAGGAGGGTAAGCAGGTGGTGTGGTCCTCTGAGTCGACGATTCTTGCTGATGGTAGGTGCCCATATGGCTCGTCTCACCTTCATCCTGGTCGGTGTTGTTGCCAGTGTGGTAGGGAGCTGTATGCTGGACACTCTGATGGAGGCGAGTGGTTGGGAGAGGCAGCCGGAACATGTGATGGATGTTTTGAGGGTGGATGTGGGTAGTGAGGTGGGTGTGCGGGGTTGGTGTGTGTGTGTGGTGCGTGGGATGCATAAGGGCAGCCGTGGGGTGGCGGTGATGTGGGCAGCACAGCATGGGGAGCGGTGTGTGGGGTGAGTGGGTGGTGTGGGCAGCGCGGCATGGGGAGCGGTGTGTGGGGTGAGTGGGTGGTGGTGTCATGGGTTGTGAGCAGTGTGGGTGGGGGTGGAGGTGTGTGCGGACAGTGGCCTGGGAGTTGCGGTGGCGGTGGTGGGTGACAGCTGGGACGAGGGTGTGGTGGGTGGACGTGGTGCTGGGGTATGGGCGGGACATGCGGTGCAGGGTGTGGGAGAGGTGGCGGGTGGTGGGGAGGTGGAGGGGCGGCCAGGTGTTGGTGGTGCAGGTGAGCTGTCAGGTGAGGTGTGATGCGGCGTGGCGGCGGAAGTGGTGCGCCAGGACAGGGTAGTTTTGGCCGGTGCTCCAATGGTGGGCATGGGCGAGGCGGTGGGGCTTGGGGTGGGGGGTGTGTAGGGGTGTGAGGGTGATCTGGCACTGGGGGTCAGTAGCGGTGGTGAGGTGGCAGGAGAGGTGGCTTGGAGTGTAGGTGGCGAAGAGGGAATGCAGTCTTGTGGCGCCGTCCCGGTGTTTGGTGGTGGGGTGGTTTGGGCAGTAGCAGGGTTCTGTGCTAGTGGTGTGGGGTGGGCTGTGGGTGCAAAGCCAGGGGATGGTGCGGGTGTGGGGGTGATGGCGGACGGTGTGCGGTGCTGGAACCGTGGTGGCTTGGCAGGGGCTGTGGAGTGGGGTGTGGCAGGTGGTGTGCGTCGTTGGAGGCGAGGAAAGGTGGGGTGAGGTGTAGGGGGAGAGGGAGCCGGTGGTGGTGGGGAGATGCGGCATCGCGAGGTTGTCTGAATGTTCAGGGATGGTTCGGTGCAGGTGGTAGCAGGGGGCTGAGCTCGTGAGAGAGTGATGGGTGGTGGGGTGCGGGGTGTGGTGGGCGGCGAGGCATCTGGGGAGGTTATTGGGGACGAGATGGGGGTCTGTGGAGATAGTGAGGTTGAAGGTGGGGTAGGGGAGGTGAGCGAGGAAAAAAAGGTGGGTGAGGATGAGGAGGAGGAGGGTGTGATAGGGAAGGTGAATGAGTTGACCATGTGGGCGGGGAAAGTGAGTGGTGGTGAAGTGATGGTGGTGGGTGGTGCGAGGTGGTAGGTGGAAGGCAGTAGATAGGGGGAGGTGGTTTAGGAAGTATGTTAGGGGAAGATGAGGGAAGGGTCCTAGGAGGCCTGTGAAGGGGGAGGCAGGTTTTGTGTTGAGGGGGTATAGTGGTGTGTGGGGTGGGAAGGTTAGAAATAGGGGTAGGAATAAGGGAAGGTAGAACAGAAGAGATAGTGAGAGAGGAGGAAAAGGAAAGATGACGTTTCCCCCTGTCGTAGACTGGGGGAGATGTGAGGTGGCCCCCGCCATTACGGTGGGATGCTGGGGCAGTGGGGGGGCGCTTTTTGTGTTTTCTTTTTTGTATTTTCTTCCCCTGAGGCTTAGGGGAATTTGCGATGGTGGGGAGGTTTGTAAGCGCCCTCGTGTCATTTGGCTGTGCTGGGCAGCTTCTAGCTGCTCACGGATGTCGTGGATCGGGCATCCGTGGCAGCACAGAGAAAATTCCCACGGGTTGATGGTGATGAGGTCAATGGGGAATTGATTTATTTCGCCGATGCGTTGAGGGGTGGTATGGACGGCTAGAAGGCGCCTCATTAAACTGATATCTTTATCCAGGTCTCCCGTCGGTTCGTGTATTATGAAATGTTCTTTAATAAAACCGAGCAGAATCCCGAGGAGTGTATGAAATGTGAGTTGTTCCCGGGTTTTTTCATATGCCTCCGGGTAGGCAGTGGTGACTCGGCATCTTGCCAGAGTTAGGGTATCATTTAGATTCCTGTCAAATTTTAGACTGTCCAGTTGGGATAGTGCCACCACTTTCCCTAATGATGGGGTGATGGCCTGAACAACGAACTCTGTAAAGTTCTGCCAGGTGAGCTCCGGGACGATTTTCGGTGCTATGTTCGCCGCCACTTTGCCTAATAGTGGGAGTGTGACTGCAATATTCTGCTGGTCATTTTCAAAGCCAATAGCCAGTAAGGGTTTGATTATTGTCAGGTACGTGTGTATATCGTACTGGTCAGGGTCAAACTTGGGTAACTGTACATGCGGTTTAGTTGCCATGTTGCCAAATATTTCTCACTACCTCTCTCCTACGCCTGGGTCAAGAACCACCGCTGGCCACCAGTGTAATGCTCGGTGAAAAAGGCCCAACTCCTCGGTCCTAAAACACCTAACGTGTAGCGGGGTCCTCTTTCGTGACCGGAGCTTAGTGCAATGAAAGAGAGGCAGGACACAAAAACTCTAGGCAATAACCTTTTTCACGTATATTCCCATAGTCAGACACAGGACAAAATACAGATATTCCAACACGAATAGTGACACAGAAGTAAAACCTTACTTAGGATACTAGTATCTCACAGGATACTGACTTAACCACTACGGTTGCCAATACAGAAAGTCTAGTGAACAGGTGTACAGGGAACACGGGTGCGCGTGAGAGCGCGGGAGGGGGAGTTCACACGGGGGGGGAGGGGAAGGACTCGTGACGAGCCGGAACAGAGTTATAGTAATATTGGGAAAGGATACGTCTTTCTAATTCACTCTTAGTATCACTTGAGAGAAAAAGGGTTTTGACATTTGATTCTATCTCTCGTTTATATTACGTTATTTATGGGGAGGGGATGTTGTAGAGAGGGAGGGAATAGCGGGACACTGGATATTTACGGTAATACAAAGGGACGGATATTATTCTCACTTTTCTATGGTTTTCTGACAACAAGGGACATATGTATATTTTCACTACAGAGACTTCCTCAGGGGAAGAGCTCTTACTGGTTTCTTATGAGGGCATCACTTATGAGTCAGAGTTCTTGGGACTCACTCACTGTTCTCATCCTTACTCACTCTCCTGTGATTTCACTCGCCCAGCTACTGAACATACAATTAGTCACTATATCACTGTAACCTGTTTTCTAGGGCAACGTCACACTTAATATAATTTCCGTCACTAGTCTTGGGGTAATACCACACTTGACATATATTCACTCGTGTCGTGGGGGTGGCAGGGAGACACGCCGGCGTCTATTTGGCCGGGCTAGGGGCATCTCCAGGGAAAGGCTTGCCGGGAGGGCACAGGACGGCTCGCAGGGGCGTCTTCTCTCATCTAGGACTGCACGTGGCACAAGGGCCCGTAGTCTCTGGGCTGGGATTAGGGGTGTGGCCCTCAGGGCTGGGGCCAAACTGGTCTAGGAGTCTCTGGCTCCTGTCTCGGCCAGAGGTGGAGGTCCTTTGCCGTCTCTTGGGCGTGGAGAGGTTGCGCCCGGGAGTCCTGGGGAGGGCCCTGGGAGGCTGAGGGCTGCGGTCCCCAAAATCAAGGGACACGATCATGTTGGGGCTGTGGCACCTTCTCGTACTGGGGCCCGACAGGTGAGTCTTTTCCAGGACCAGGCGTAGGAACCGGAGGCCAGAGGAGGCCATTGGGCCTTGCGGGGTCCCTCTGGTGCTGGGGAGCCAGGCGTCTGTCTCATGCAGGGGCGATGTCGGCACCTTTGTCTAGCCGTAGGGCCTGGCAATAGGCCGTGGCTGTGTGGGGGAGTCAGCGCACCTCTGGTCGTCTCTCCAGAGGCCGTGGGCCCATCTCTTTTGCAGGAGGGGGCAGCGGCAATCGGCCGTCTCAGGGGCAGCACCTTTGGAGCGGCAATCGGCCGTCTCCTTCGGCAGGAGGAGTGAGGGGCAATCGGCCGTCTTGGGGGCAGCACCTCCAGAGTGGCAATTGGCCTTCTCCTGCGGCAGGAGGGGTGAGCGGCAATCGGCCATCTCGGGGGCAGCACCTGTAGAGCAGCAATCGGCCATCTCCTTTGGCAGGAGGAGCGAGTGGCAATTGGCCGTCTCGGGGGCAGGGCTTCCAGAGCGGCAATCAGCTGTCTCCTTCAGCAGGAGGAAGGAGTGGCAATCAGCTGTCTCCTTCGGCAGGAGGAAGGAGCGGCAATCAGCTGTCTCCTTCGGCAGGAGGAAGGAGCGGCAATCGGCCGTCTCAGGGGCAGTGCCTCCAGAGCGGCAATCGGCCGTCTCCTTCAGCAGGAGGAGTGAGCAGCAATCGGCCGTCTCAGGGGCAGCACTTCCAGAGCAGCAATCGACCGTCTCAGGGGCAGCACTTCCAGAGCGGCAATCGGTCTTCTCCTTCGGCAGGAGGAGTGAGCGGCAATCAGCCGACTCGGGGGCAGCAACTCCAGAGCGGCTATCGGCCGTCTCCTTCGACAGGAGGGTTGAGCAGCAATCGGCCGTCTCAGGGGCAATGCCTCTAGAGCGGCAATCGGCCATCTCCTTCGGCAGGAGGGTTGAGCGGCAATCGGCCATCTCAGGGGGAACGCTTCCAGAGTGGCAATCGGCCGTCTCCTTCGGCAGGAGGGTGGAGCTGCAATCGGCCGTCTGCTGGGGCAGAAGAGATGAGCGGCAATCGGCCATCTCCAGAGGGGCGCTGTCAGAAACTGAAATATCAGTTCCACCCCAGTCTGATCTGGCAGTTCCACTCCTTGAAGTTAGTGTCCTCTGTCTGCTATGGTGGCGGTGCAACGGTTTGGTGTTAAAAGGGCGCACAACCCGGGCTGGCTTATGCCGTTGTTGTATTGGGTCCCCTAGTGTGGGTGTGGCTACTCCGTGGGGTCCGGGTAGGGGTGTCGGTGTGTTTCTGTTCTTGTCTCACTGCGGTTCTGGGGGCACTTCACTGTTTCTCTCTCACCGTGTTTCTGGGAGCACTACGCTGTTCTTCCCTCACCTCGTTTTCGGGGGCACTGTCTTGCAAGCCACGCATTTCAAGAACAGTCTTTTTCCTCTGACAAAGTTATTAACTGACTATCCTATGCTTTGTGAAATGGAATTGGATGTGTTGATCAGATATTTGCTATAAAATCCAATACAGAAATATTTTGGGAAGGGTAGGAAGTTATATGCTGTATTCATGTATTTCCAAAAGGCATGGTAGGGTAGACAGGGGAGCTTCGGGGGATGTTCTGATGATGACATGGGGGGGGGTATTATTAGGGGGGTATTATTATATATATATATATATATATATATATATATATTTTACAGTGTTGGTACTTGTGTTAGAGTAGATAACATGAACAATAGTTTGGTGATTGGTCTAGGAGTATGACAGAGATGTTTGATGTCACCTTGACTTTAATATAATTATATACACTGGTGTATGAGGAAGATGAAAGGAAGAGTGGGAGTTAGTGCTGCAAAATTGAATGTGAATGATGTGGAAGGTTGCATGTTTGCTTGAAGATGCTACTGCTCTGTTTTCCAAAATGAAAATGAGCTGCAAAAAATAGTGGATGAATTCACTAGAGGGAAGGTTAGAGTGAATGTTGTAAATAGTATGGTAATGGTTTTTGAGGGAAAGCAGGCTGAAGTATTTTAATTTGCAACACCCTACAGACTTTATAGGCCAAGTAGAACAAGGTGTGAGGTTGTGTTTTGTGGGGAAAGCTGAAGGAGTTTAGATGTCTAGGAACAGTCCTTTCTTGAGCATGGAAATATGGAGGAAGACGTGAGGGTATTAGAGCTATAGATAGATATAAGCCATTTAACTCATTAAATGAGAGGTATAATTTTTGTGTATTAACTTTCAGGGGAGTCTAGGTTGTCTGCCACCAGATACATGCTGTCAGTTGATGGCGTGGTTGTCAGTGACCTCATTGCCACAATTGCAACAGGCCTTGCACTGTTGTTTGCAGCATATTATAACTTTAACATAATGTACCCTGCTGATTCTGCATCAGTGCTGGAGTTCCTTTAAAGGTAATTCTTTAATGATATGGATGAGATAAATATGTCCAAAATCTCCTAAAACTACACATCTTGCTTTCTTTTTATTAAAGCAACAATCGCTTTTGTACTTTGTAACTTAAAAAAATACAGTGGAAGCTCAATTATTCATGTTCGAAACATCTGCTTTTTGGCATATCCAGGCCGTGACCGAATGATACATTTGCAGGGCAATACTCTACATAAAATTATCCATACTAATAGCTTCCGTTTAAAAAGCGAGCGTTCGGTTGCTAGCAAACAAGCCACGGGTAGCCTCAGTGGGAGTGAGCCTACGCACCATCCGTGCTTCCCACTCAGTACCCGCTGTGCCTGAGAGGGTCACTCACGTGTGGAACCTTCACCATGGCAAGTTCATGTGTTATTCCTCTTGCTGATCCACTGTTATGGTCGTGGATTATTCTGTGTGTTATTTTGTCACTACAGTATATAGAAAAATCCGTTACATTGTTTCTGGTGTTTGCGTACAAAGAAATGTGCCGTTCCAACAGAATTGGGCATAAACGAGAAGGTTCGAGAGTAAAACAAGGCTGAGGAAAAGCTAATGGATATCCCAAAAGAAAATGTGTTTTAAGAAAAGGTAAAGCACAGTGGCCTAAACTTAAGGAAAACTTAACTGAAACTGATTTATCACCAAAAAATTTTGTCGTCAGGAGAACACAAACAGCTGATCAGTCACATTGCTCAAGGATTGCAAGTTGTAAACTGACTGGTAGTACCGATATTGTTTGCTTAGTGTTCTCTTAGTCTTTTATACAGTTCCTTTCCATGTTTAATACTTAAGTATTTCTATGTAATAAAGAAGTAGATAAGTAGTTTGCCAGTAATGTTTAAATTTAATGCATATCGAGAGATGAATAAGTTACTTGACAGCCTCCTTGAAGCTTGTGAGTAGTATACAGTATATTGTTGTCTCACTTCTAAGCACTAGAAGATTTTAAGGTTTACTAGACCCATTATATAAGCTGACCCCATGATTTTATATATTTTCTGTAAGCTTAAAGTCTCTGCTTATATACCGAGATATACAGCACAGTACATGTGTTTTGTTTCTGCCTGATTAATCGGGATTTCAGACTATTCAGCCACCCCTTCACACCATATAGTGTGGATAATTAGGCTGTCAGCATATACTGTATATATATATATATATATATATATATATATATATATATATATATATATATATATATATATATATATATGTAAGATATTCACGGAGGACATAGGAGCAGCGTGTGAGGTGGTTTGTGGAGTGAGGAGGAGATGCAGGGGTGTGCAAGGGACAGCATGGTGGAATGAGGTGAAACGAGCTTTGGAACAAAAGAAGAAGGCATATGGTGAATGGCTAGCGAGTAGAGGTAGGGGAGATGAGAGAGGTATATGTGAACAGAAGGGAGATGAAAAGATTGGTGATGGAGTGTGAGAAGAAAGTGGATGAATAGTTTGGGAGGAACCTGAGTGCAAAATGGAGGGATAGTAAGAAATTGTTTTGGAAGGAGGTAAAGAAAGTAAGACAATGTGAAAGGGTAAATAGTAAAAGAGTGAAAGATGGGAATAATAGATTGTTGATGGTGAAGAGAGAGAAATTGAGGAGATGGAAGGAGCACTGTGAGGATTTGTTGAATGTAGAGACTGAGAGCAGTGCGAGTATAAGTGGTTCAGGAACGGCTGGAAGAAGAGATGAGAGGAGGCAGGAAGAGATCAGTAGGGTGGGAGTAGTGTAAGCAATGAAGAGGATCAAGATGGGAAAGGCCCAAGGAATTGATGGAGTGTGTGGTGAAATGCTGAAGTATGGGGGATGAGATTGTTGTGGAGTGGATATGGAAGTTGTGTAGATTGTTGGGAAGAGGGAAGGGTTCCAGAGGACTGGAAATCAGGTATAATTGTTCCTTTATACAAAGGAAAAAGGGAGAGAGAAGTATGTGGTAACCGTAGGGGTATTTGCCTTCTTAGTGTGACTGGAAAAAATATATAGTAGAATACACATTGATAGGGTTAGGATAGTTGCAGAAGAACAAGGGGATTTAGGAAGGGAAAAGGGTGTGTAGGTCAGATACTTGTTCTAAGATGTATAGTGGAGAAGTATCTAGAGAAGGGAAAGAAAGTGTATGCTGCCTTCATGGACTTGGAGAAAGCTTATGACAGAATAGCTAGGCAAGGTATGTGGAAGGTATTAAGAATATATGGAGTGGAGGGGAAAATGTTGAGTGCTGTGGAGAGTATGTACGAAGGAGCTAGGGCTACGATGCGAGTGGATGGTGAGTTGAGTGAGTTCTTTTATCTAAATATTGGACTGAAAAAGGGATGTGTGATGTCTCCATGGCTGTTACATGGCTGGGGTTGTAAAGGAGGTGCAAGGTAGGGCAGCGGATGTGGGGATGGCTCTTATGAATGAGGGTGAGATGTGGAAGATTCCGGTGTTGCTGTTTGATGATGATACAGTATTGTTGAGTGAAGATGAATGGGAGTTGCAAGGTTTGGTGAATGGATTTGGGACAGTGTGTAGGAAGAGGAATCTGAAAGTGAAAGTAAACAAGAGTCAAGTTATGGTGTTTGAGAGGAATGAAGTCACATAATGCACAGTGAGGTTGGATGGTGAGGATATGGGAAATGTGAGTGCATTCAAGTACCATACTTGGTTAGTGTGATGAGTAAGGATGTAACTTTTGGAGATGAAGTGCTTGAAATGGTACAGCAGGGAAGGAAGGTTGTTTGTTCAATGAAAGTAGTGATGAGATGTAGGGGGGTGAGTATGGAAGTTGAGAAATAACTGCATGTTAGTATTGTGATCCCTACCCTGACGCATGGAAGCGAGGCGTGAACCTGGCTAGAGGGGAACAAGTCAAGACCGAGAGCAGCGGAAATGAGTTACTTGACAGGAGCATGTGGAGTGACATGTTGACGAATGAAGAAGTGAAGGAACATTGTGGGGTGGATGTAAATGTGGTTGAGAAAATTAGGAGAAATACACTGAGGTTGTTTGGACATGTGGAGAGAATGGAGAATGAAAGACTGACAGGGTGTATGTGGGTGAAGTGGAGGGAGGGAGAGGGAGAGGAAGACCGAGGATGAGGTGGATGGATGGAGATGAGAGGTATATGAGGGAAGGGGGAGTGAGTTGGGGGGAAGGCAGTCAAATGGTGGGTGACAGAGCGACTTGAAGGCGTTTTGTCTGCAGCCATCCTTTGTGTGATTAGGGCATCAGGTGCACACACACACACACACACACACACACACACTATATATATATATATATATATATATATATATATATATATACCGGTATATATATAAATGTATATATATATATATATATATATATATATATACATACCGGTATATATATAAATGTATAGAGAGAGAGAGAGAGAGATACACAAGTATATATATATATATATATATATATATATATATATATATATATATATTAAGAATCATTTCACTCTGTAGTATGTAGCCATAGATTATGTAATAAAGTAATATTGTGTGTTCGAGTATAAAGCCAATAATGCCAGTGTTATACCATAATTTTGTGTATTCGAGTATAAAGACAGTAATGTCAATTGTATACAATATGTACATCACAGTCTTTATCATTGCAGATACTTTGGTGGCATCAACCCAGAGAGGGGGAACAAAATAGAAATTAAGAAAAATTGCAAGAGAAACTCAAGTCCTCCCCATCGTTCTGTCTTTTATCAATGCTTTTGCTGCTGATGATTGGAGGAGTTACATGCCTACCTAATAGGCAGGCACCTTACATAACGTTTGTATGTGAGAAGGGGGATATCATTATGTGATGTATGCCCATTTTTTGTCATTATTCATTGATGAAATTGGGCAATATGGCATCGCTGTCCCCTACTGTCATGCCTTCTACCTACCAAAGTCTGTAAACAGCTGCCTACCCTCGTCCAGCCACGCTTAGCATCAGTATTACCCAAGATAAAGAAGGTCCAGACAGGTTGCGGTCTCCCCAACCTAGCACCTCCCATAATGCTGGTACGTGTGTGTGCGCTGCTTCTAGAACTATGACACCCACAAGAACTTAATAATTAGCAAGTGAACAATTGTAAATAAATGTATGTTTTCATTCATTCATTGCCAGACGCCATGTATCCCAAACGGGGTGGCCAACGGCGTAGAGTTAATTGTTTTACAGGGAGGGGCACTAATCCTCCACCAACCCCACTTGACACGTAGGGATGCCAACAGCATCTGGTGTTCCCAGGCAGTCACCCACCCAAGTTTAGCTTTAAAAGTTCTGTACATATTTCCGACTTGAAAAGTTGTCACTTTTATATACAATGTGTACTGTGCAAATTACAAAATGAAGACATAGAATATAGTAAGTAGTGCGTAAATGATACAGTTTTGTGTTTAGTGGTGAAGAAAACCGAAGAGTGAATAGTCTGCTAGCCTCACTCCCACTGTGCCTAGTGACAAGCTGCCCACACTTGCAACTCTGCTACAACAACAACAACCTCTCACAGCCAGCTGTCACCCTGTATTGCATAATGTAATATCTCTTACCTTTATTTTTCATCCATTTACATATATGTACATTCTGTATGTCTAGGCTTTTTCCTTGATACTTTATTTCTCGAAAATGTGGTCCTACAGGGGTGTATACTAGTTGATTATGAAATCAGCTTTCTCCTTGATTAGAATGCTCTTTAATGAAATTTCTAGATATTTTTGGAACTGAATTTCTTACACGTTTTTGTAGCATTAGTGGAAATAAAATATCCAGGTTGTTACTTCTATTATGGTATATTTGTTGGTTTCTGACTTAATTTTGCCTGAAATCTCCTAGTTCCTCCACACAACAAAAAATCTTGTTTAACTTTTATTGTAGATGTTATTGTTTGCTTCTTCCCGTGAAACTTGATAGATTATTATTTTAAATCTAAGTACCATATTCCTCAGTATAATAATTATGATAAAGATGATTATGATAATGATGATATGCAGATTTTAAAATCTTTGCAAAAGTTGTATCAAAACTGAAATTGTCAGAGTAGAATAAATAACAGCAGTATGAGAACAAAAGAATGAAACAATTATGTGCCTTCTCAAAATGATGGTTATCTTGACACAGTGGTGGTGTAATGTTTCATCTTTACTTTTAATGGCACTAATCATACTAGAATGATCCATATTTTAAAAAAGCAAATTGGTATGTTTTAATTTTAACATGTGACAAGGAGGTCCGGATGAAGATGATGATGATGACAAGTATCCCTTTCTTTTATAGGATATCATACAGGAGAAGGATAGCTCAGTTCATTTAATTTATTCTACTCGCATAAGCACATCCTCCTGTTGAACAGAACTTTCTTGTTCTGTTTATCTGTCTATCGTTCTGACTCCACATTCACTTAGGCAACTCCCTCCTAGGGGGTGGCCATGACAGATGTTTCCAGCTTCCCTTATTCAGACATGTAGGCTATTTCTTGCACACCTAAGTCCTCACATTCCTCTTTTATCTCTCATGTATTCTGCTACTCTATCGTCCCAACTCACAGGTGGTATCCCTTGATACTACTCTTATATTTTCTCAGTCATATCACTGCTGTTCATTCTCTCCATATGATCAGACCATCTGAAGGTATTTCTTTTCACCCTTTCTACAACACTACAGTTTATAAACTCACATTTCTCAGACATGCCACATCTCGTATATACACGTTCATTAGCAACTCTCCCTATCTATCCTTCCTACATTGCATGCTTCCTGGAGGTACAGGGTACGTTATCTCTCCAGCAGTATCATAACCAATGAAGACTTTCTTGTTACAGGAATTATTATTGAATAAACTTTTGTATTGTAATATTTGGTCACCATGGTGTCAAGATGGAAACAAAGTTAATTTTTTTAACCCGCCGACTCCCCTTGCCATATATTTACGTCCACACTTTTGTCACTGTGACTCCCATTGACATTCAACATTATCAGTATAGCTATAGGCACAGTACAGGTCATTATGCATGTACACATGTGTAGGTACTAAATTGTCTGACATTCAATTGTCCCCCCTCTGGACCTATACATTCTCTCCCACTCCAAAACTAATCCCTTGATTGCCTGACCTCTTCTTCACACATTCACACCTTCTCCAGGTTAGTTTTGTAAAAATAACTTTTTTTTTTAAATTTTGTATAAGATTGATGGTGTAATCTTTATATACCGGTATTTTGATTCTTTATGGAGATACTCGTTTTATGTGCAGAAAACAGTCACTAGCAGAAGTCACTCCTCAATAATGGCTTTTGTGTATCAGATACGTACATTGTACAGTCACCCCAAGAAGTGATGGCAGAGTTTCAGATTGCTTTGGTCACTCTACACTGCCATACGTTCAAAGAAAACATTGAAAATGAGGTAGACTAAATATTCAGTGCCTTCATCACGTCATATCAAATAAATATATTATATCGGGCTAAGAATGATGTAAAATGAAAAACAGGAGGCAGTGATATATTAGAAATTAACACTTACTGTAGTTACCTTTCCCGATTTGAATGAATGTGGAATGTATTACTCCGCGCATGGTGGGTAGTAGGCCTATAGGCTAACTCCGTGTTCCTGATATATTTGTTTCCAAGAATTTCAAATACAGATGGTCTAGTTTTGAAGACCAGTTAAGAAAAATTCTTGTGACTGCAATACACTGCCTTATTTTCAAATGCTGTGATGATATAGCAACAATAAGTATGCCATAAAAATGAAATTATTCCTCGTAATGATGCCTTACCTGCGGTAGCAGCAAGATCGTACTGCCTTTTATTCCGTCTTCCTCTCGCCAATAACCATTATAATCAGCAACTTTATTCCCAACTAATGTAAAATTATTTTTACTTGTAAGGAGGTATGACAGAGTCAGCCTTTTTCTCATACACTAGGCAATAAACAAGACCAAAACATGAGTTCATAAACTCTTGCAATACAAAAGCACGCACTCTTTACTCCATCTTTTAATATCTGTCTTTTAATATATATACTGTAATGTCCTGGGGGTTGGTGGAGGATTAGTGCCCCTCCCTGTAAAACAATTAACTCTAAGCCCTTGGCCACCCCGCTTGGGATACATGGCGTCTGGCAATGAATGAATGATGAATGTCCTGCTGAACAGAAAATGCTGATTTGGAAGTTTTGAACTCAATGATTTGTTTATGAACCTCTGCATTTTATTACTCTTGCTAATCGATTATGCACTGAGGATATCAAACTGACAGAAGTCAGCATTCTCCATAGGAACTCCGACTCGAGGCAAATTTCGAGGTTCTTTTTTTTCTATACTTCTTTCAGCGATAGCCCTCTGGCTTATATTAAATAATCCAGGGATTTTTCATAATGGAAAACTTGTCAAAGGCAGTGTAATAACTGCATGTCTTTGGGTAAATGTTATCTCCTTTCGTGCGTGTTGATCAGATCATTTAAAATAGCTTACTGGCTTACACCGCCTTCCCGCTTTCTGTCGTCGTCCATGGAGACATTGGAAACGGAAATAAATGACTTTAAATTATTCCCTAATATTGTAAAGGAAATTATTTTATTAATAATAATTACTAATTTTAATTCTTGATTGAAGCTCCCCTTTGTTCAGTCTTAATGCTACTAAAAAATTATTGTGTGCTACCATACTAGATTTGAACTCCACAAATTATTCCTGACTGTCCCTGAGCGATAGTTGTGAAATTTCAATTAGTTCCGTTTAGGATTTCCCATTATCGTAACTAATGAATTGCTTCCTACAATTTTGAAATATACAGGTACTTTGGCATTGATTTGTTGTTTTTTGTAACAATTTTACGTATTAGGTTTCACCTCGTAGAGATATAAGGAAGAGGATGTGCACTATCGCTGACCGAAAACTTCTGGATACTCCGTCGTCACTTCTTAGGCCGACTGTACTATAGGTTAAAAGAAAAAAAGTGTAAGTGCAAGGGGTGATCGATGTTCACCGAAATGTTAAGTCTGGCGTCCATTTGGTGCCACGCATATATCAGCGTCTTCGTGCGTGGTTTCATATTGCTTCGCCCAAAGTATACACTGATACTTTTTTTACTCAAAGTACAGTGTAACTATTATATCATTATATTATTATACATAATGAGTGAGGCCTTTGGTGTGACTCCCCAAATGTTGCGTTAGTTGTTTTTTAAGTCTTCAGTACTCTTATATCCATTATATTTTATAAACCATTTATTTTAAAGAGAAAATGAATTCATGTTTAATACTCACCAGGGCGACTTCGCTTGATCCTCTTCTGGCCTTTCCCTTTCCTTCTGGCCCAATTACGTGTTGAAGTGTCGTCGGTGGGATGGTACAGGGGTGGAGGCTCATTCACAAAATCCAAACACCGCACAGCATGCTTCTTTTTTTATCCTTTTCAAGAGAAGCAAGTCCTCCTCTGGAATTACCGTGCCTCCCGTTGGCAGAGACCTGTCAACACTTCCACCTCTCACGGTGGTCGCTGGGTCACTGAACACGATAGGTTAGTACTGGGTCATTCTCAGGTAGTGTGGAGTTGCCAGGTGTCATCGACCAAATATTTAGCTCATTTTAACAAGACAGGTAGCGACTCAATCGGGCATAGTTGATGTCACCTACTGAGTGACCAACTGGGCATAATCGCAGTTTACGGGTTAAACCATTTCTTTATTTTCTTTTCTGCCTCTTTGTGCTGTGGAATGTACTTCTGGACTCCTGTTTCATAAAGTTCACATAATTTTCTATATATAACACTTAAATCTTGTCCTCTAAGCTCTTTTTCCCAACCTATTTCTAAGAAGTATTTCTTTAGTTCAGGTCAGGTGCGGGTAAGGGGATGGGTATGTTATGATGTGGCAGGGGTAAACCAGCTCTGCTGTCGGGCCCTGCTGTGGATGTCACTGTTTGCATTGCGCAGTTGACCCTTGTGCGGTGTGGTGCAGTGAGGATCTGTCCGTTCTCCCCTTTGGGGCTAAGATGTGAATGAATGTGTTTAAATGGATGAGTAAATGGAGAGTGTGTCGTCCTGTCTCGGCTACCTCCCTTTCCTTGGGGGAAGCAGCCTAGGTATATAGATAGATAGATAGATTTCTTTAGCTCATAATAGTTGCCCTTTTTGTAGTTAAGTCTCTTTTTGTAACTTTCATTTGCCGAATGGAGGGTGATACGTTATATTGTCAATACCATTTTCTTGCCTATTAAATATAAGATCTAGTACTGATGGTATGTCAAGTTCTCTTTTTCTGGTGCTTTCTTTTACTTGCTGTGTTAGGAAAAACTCCTGCACAAGGTCCAGGAGTTTTAGTTCCCAACAGCTTTCCTGGCTTTTTTTATCTAGAGTATTCCAGTTTATATTTGCATTGAAATCACCAGTTAGTATAACTGGTGATTTCAATACACATCACAAGTAATGCTTTTAAACTTTCACTTGTTTTCTCAGCCAGGTCTTCATGTTCTCCTTTTTCCCAAATGTTTGATTTGGGCGGCATGTATAAATTTGCCACAATTACTTTCCCTTCAGATGTACTAATCTTTACTGCGATCAGTTCTAGCTGTGATGGTACACCTCCAGACAGAAATTCGTGATACAGAATAATCTGCCTACCAGAGGTTAGGTTAATCGCACATGTATGCCCCCTAACTCCCCCTCCTTACCCCCACCAAAACACTGATTAGTTAGGCGGATGGATCAGAGATATGAAGCTTCGCTCATCCTCACGTCTTGCAGCATGTAATGTTACTTTTATTTATTCTGCTATTAGGTGCAATATCAAGTGCATAGATCCATCATCAGTTCCATGAGAAGTAATTATATCGAAGTTTTAGCAGATTTCAATACAGTGACCTTAATATATAGAGTCTGGTTTCCAAATAGTTATTCAACGTGTTCCAAGCAATGGACTAAAATCCAAGTTACAGTTAAAAGTTATTTGGCCACAGAAGTCCCTCTCCTGCTTTGCCAAGAGGACAGCCACATATGCACCCACCTACTTATCCACCTACCCACCGACCTCATCCCGGCCACCCACACAGCCCAACGATCCCTGCTATCCACCCTGCTAACCCAGAAATGCAATACACGAAGCTCACCCAACAATGCCACTCAACACATTCACTCATTCAATTCTCTACCCTAAACCCATCCAACCACCCAACCCAACTACCCGCTTAGATCATCCCGTACACGGAATCGTCTCAGCCTCCCTGGCTACCAACGGTGCCCACTCACCCTGGCGACTCACTGTCCACACATCCCAACAACCTATCTTGCCCACCGACCCCTAACACTCACCCTCTCCACTCACGAATTCCACCCACCCTGCTCACCCAACAATGCCATCCATCTCATCCATCCACACAACCCTCCCACCTCTCCCTGAACACTCCCCACCCACCTCACCCTGCCCATCCAAGTATCCTGTCCACCCACTCCTCCCACCGACCCACCCTCCCATTCACATTCTTACCCACTCTTCTTACCCAACCCCATTCACTCCACAACCCCATTCACCCATTTGAACCCGACTTATCCATCAAACTCATCTTATCCAAACCTAACTTACCGACCCCTCCCCGACCACCCACATATCCAGCCACCTACCCACCCAGCCCACCAAACACATCCACTCACTAACCCATTTAGCCTACCCCTACAACCCACCCAAATCACTCCACACACCACACCCAACAACTGTTCCCCCTCCCCTTCTCCACCATTACCACTGTCCACCCACCCTGGCGATGCACCGAACTACCACACCCACCAACTCAGCCTCATCAACTGCAACCACCCAACCAACTGATTCACACACACACACACACACACACACACACACACACACACACACACACACACACACACACACACACACACACACACACACACACACACACACACACACACACACACACACACACACACACTGGCTCATACAGAGAGAGAGAGAAAGAGAAACAAAACACGCATAAACAGAGACAGACAGACAGACAGACAAAAAGACAACAACACACACACACACACACACACACACACACACACACACACACACACACACACACTGGTGCATACAGAGAGAGAGAGAGAGAGAGAAAGAAAACACGCATAAACAGACAGACAGACAGACAGACAGAAACAGAGAGAGAGAGAGAGAAACAAAGCACGCATAAACAGACAGACAGACAGAAACACACACACACACACACACACAGAAAGAGAAACAAAACACACATAAACAGACAGACAGACAGACAGACAGACAGAAACACAACACACACACACACACACACACACACACACAGACGAGAGACACCAAGGAGTGCAGACGTGGGCTAACAACGCTCCATACCGAGCCAGCACGGCCAGTGGCATTACCTAAATTAGTATCTTTATATGAGTCAAGCTCTGTACCAGGTTAGACTAAATGGTTTTCTTTTATTTAAAAAAAAATAAGAAAAAGTTTAAACAAGTCTTGTTCAAACAGAAAAGAGAACCGAGTAGCGAAAGAATGCACTCAATCAGCTGATTGTTTATTGGAGACTCACAATAGACTGGTAGAGCGTGTACACAAACTGGAAATGGCCTTTCAAAATGAGAGTGATGAAATAAAGAAGCAGATTCACTTGCAAAGGAAGAAATAGAAAAACTAGGAAGGGAGGTCAACAAGAAAGACACAACCATATGTGAATTAACAGTGGAAGTGAGTACACTTAGGAGGAAAATGAGTGAAATGGCAAGTACAGTAGTCAATCATGAGAGTATTATGGAAGAGTTCAAAAATGATACAGAGACAATTAGGCAAGTAAGCAGTCTGATAGACCAGACCAGTGATATTGAGGAGAAGATAACACAGGTGAATGAAGCCGTGCAAAGCTACAAAAATGATGTGGAAACCACGTATGCTGAAATGGTGAAAATAAAGAAAGAAAAAAACAAGGGTGGAAGAAAAAAGCATTAAAAAGGAAGTGACAAGAATAATCCAAAACAATCCAAAGTTAGTCAGAGATTCAGTAGATATCAACAAATCTATAATAATCACTGGTATAGAAGAGGAAAAAGTAAAAAACAAGATCTCAAGAGACAAAAAGGAGATGGCAAATGTAATGAGTTTATACAAAAAAGTATCAGAGGATATCTGTAGTAAAGACATAGAGGAACACACAAGCTTAGGGAAATACGAGAAAAGCACGTCAAGACCTCTAAAGGTAACTTTCCAGAGTGTAAACACCGTGGAGGAGATACTAAAAAATGAAAAGAATCTAATAGAAAAAGAGGAGTTCAAAAATTTATGGATAAAAAGATGCCTAACACAAGAGGAACTGGAATTACTGAAAGAGAAGAGGGAGGAAACAAAAACAAACAATGAGGGAAGATCAGAAGAAGAGAAAAACACATTTTTTTTACAAAGTAATAGGATTGCAGGTACGAAAGTGGTGCATAAACAGGAGGGAATAAAAAGGAGGAAGGTAGTAGAACCATGTCATGACAAGTATATAAACAAGATTAAGTTGATGTACGCAAATGTGGATGGAATGGTATCTAAATTATTAGAGATGAATGATTATGTCAGAGAAAATGAACCATATACAATATGCCTAACTGAAATAAAATTAACACCAAGGACATCAAATGACATACTAAACTTAGAGGAATATAATATATGGAGAAGAGATAGAAACTTAAAAAAAAAGGAGGAGGAATTATAATATTAACTAAGAAAAATCTAAAAGTCAATGAAATAAAACTAGATATACCCTCACAAGTAGAACTGATTGCAGTAGAGATCAACACATCTGAAGGTAAAGTAATTGTAGCCAATTTGTACATGCCACCAAGATCAAACATATGGGAAAGATTCGAATATGAGGACCTAGCAGAGAGTACAATTCAGAGTTTAAGAGCATTACTACATAAAATGGAAGAGAAATCGGAAAGAATTATACTAACTGGAGATTTTAATACAAATATAAATTGGAATACTCTAGATATAATAAGCCAAGAAAGCTGTTGGGACCAAAGGCTCCTGGATCTCGTGCAAGAGTCTTTCCTAACGCAACATGTGAGGGAAACCACCAGAAAAAGAGGACTCGATGTACCTTCAATGCTAGATCTCATATTTACTTGGCAAAAAAATGATATTGACAGTTTAATATATCACCCTCCACTCGGCAAAAGCGACCATGCAGTACTAAATTGCAACTTCAGGATAGCATATGACATAGTTAACAGCAATGAAAGTTACAAAAAGAGTCTAAACTATAAAAAGGGAAATTATCATAACCTAAAGAATTATTTCTTAGAAGTTGATTGGGAAAATGAGCTTAGAGGACAAGATTTAAATGCTGTATATAAAAAATTCTGTGAATTTTATGAAATAGGAGTCTAGAAGTACATCCCACAGCACAAAGAAGCAGATAAGAAAATAAAGAAATGGTTCAATACAGAATGTAAAAAATCAAAAGAAAGAAGATATTTGTTGTGGAATAGATACAGAAAACACAATAGTGAAAGGGCATATAATAATTATAAACAGGCAAGAAACGATTATACAAGAATAAGGAGGGAAGCCCAAAAACAGTTTGAGGAGGATATCATAAATAAAAGTAGTGATCAACCGAAGCTATTTTACAGCTACATCACAAGCAAAACCAAAGTAAAAGATATAATACAATCCATTACTGACGAGGGAATCACCTACACACAAGAGAAAGATATTTGTGAAGTACTAAATAAGAATTTCCTATCAGTTTTTACAGAAGAAAAAAATTTTGAGAGGGATTATGTGGAACATGCATGCCCACACATACTACCAGATATACAAATATCAGAAAAAGTAATACAGGAGGAGTTAAGTAAATTGGTCCTGATGAAATTTCATGTTGAGTGCTACGAGAATGTGCAAAGGAGTTAAGTAAACCATTATTTTTAATTTTCAAGAAATCCTTGAGTCAAGGAAAACTACCTTATGTTTGGAATAAAGCAAATAGTCCCCTTATTCAAGAAAGGGAATAGACAAAATCCTCTCAACTACCGACCAGTATCACTGACCAGTGTTGTAAGAAAGGTATTAGATAAGCTCATAAGAAAAGCTTGGGTAAATCATCTAGAACATAATATGATAACAGAAAGACAGTTTGGTTTCAGAAAAGGAAAATCATGTGTTACTAATCTGTTGAGCTACTATGACAGAGTAACAGACACAATACAGGAAAGAGAACGATGGGTGGACAGTATCTATTTAGATTTCAAGAAAACATTTGACACAGTACCACACCAAAAACTTTTATGGAAACTACCATCAAGGAGGAATTCGAGGCAAACTGTTCTGTTGGATGAAAGATTTTCTCATAAAATGAGAAATGAGAACAGTACTAAGGGGAAACTACTCATCATGGAAAGAAGTGACCAGTGGAGCACCACAGGGCTCAGTGCTGGCACCAGTCATGATTTTAGTGTATATAAATGATAAAGACAGTAACACTGGAAATGAAAGCTATCTAAATATGTTTGCAGATGATGCAAAAATACAAAGGAGAATTACTAACACAGACTCTTGTAAAGAGCTACAAGAAGAATTAAATAAACTTCGTGAATGGAGTAATACATGGCAAATGGAATTCAATGTGGACAAGTGTCATGTAATTAAGTTCGGTAAAAGTGGAAAAAACCTGATTGGGATTATACTATCTATCTATCTATCTATCTATCTATTGCTAGACGCCTCAATCCCGTTTGGGGTGGCCACAAACAAATCGCCTCCAAGTCGCCCTGTCCCCCGCCATTTCACTGCCCTGCTCCCAACTCACACCCCTCTCTCTCATATACCTCTCCACCCCATCCCTCCGTCTCATCCTCGGCCTCCCGCTCCCTCTTCCCCCTTCCACCTCACTCACATACACTCTCTTCGTCAGTCTTTCACCTTTCATCCTCTCCACATGGCCATACCACCTCAGTGCGTTCCTTATAACGCTTCCTATCACATCCACATCCACACCACAACGCTCCTTTATATCCTCATTCGTCAGCCTGTCTCTCCATGTGTACAGACTCCTCTTAAATAACTCATTTCCACTGCTCTCACTCTTGACTTGTGTCCTTCCAACAACGTCCAAGCTTCACTTCCATACGTTAGAGTTGGTATCACAATACTGTCATGTAGTAACTCTTTCACTTCCATGCTCACTTCCCTGTTTCTTATTACTGCTTTCAAAGAACCAGTAACCTTTCTTCCCTGCTATACCCTTTCAAGCACTTCACCCTCCAAACCTCCATACTTACTCATCGCACTACCCAAGTACTTAAACGTACTCACATTTTCCAATTTCTCACCATCCAACCTCGCTGTAC
Organism: Coenobita brevimanus; assembly: GCF_032717465.1. Lineage (NCBI taxonomy): Eukaryota > Metazoa > Arthropoda > Malacostraca > Decapoda > Coenobitidae > Coenobita > Coenobita brevimanus. The sequence goes on from NC_136980.1 coordinate 23,334,819, forward strand.
ATTCACTGACTTCACCTCTCTCAAAGACCATCACTTTACTCTTCCCTACATTCACCTTTAGATTACGTTTCTTACATACTCTCCCAAACTCATCCACCAAGCCTTGCAGCTCCCCTTCGTCTTCACTCAACAACACAGTATCATCTGCAAACAACAGTACAGGGAGTTTCCAAACACAATCCTCTCTCACCAGGGCCACTCCAACATCCACTAACCTACCTTGTACCTCTTTTATTACCCCATCCATGTACAGATTGAACAACCATGGGGACATGACACATCCCTGTTTCGACCCAACTTTCAAAAAGAAAAATTCACTTAGTTCACCATCCACACGCACTGCAGCCTTCGCACCATCGTACATACTCTTCACAGCACTCAACAACTTCCCATCTACTCCATATATTTTTAATACTTTCCACAATTCTTGTCTATCCACCCCGTCATATGCTTTCTCCAAATCCATGAAAGCCGCATGCAACTTCTTTCCCTTCTCTAGAAACTTTTCCACTAAAGATCTAAGAATGATTATCTGATCTACACAACCTCTTCCCTTCCTAAAACCTCCCTGTTCTTCTCCAACTAATTTCTCTGTTCTTTCTC